>NW_015507543.1:47652-56144 GCF_001515645.1 Sinocyclocheilus grahami | reverse complement strand
AGCAGCGGCGGGTCCTGGATCGCAGGAAGCAGATGGCTGCCCCTCTTTCCTCGAAAAGAGAGACAAACGAGAGCGGAGCTTTTTTTCTTTCTTTTTTTTTCTTGGAAAAAACGCTCGCAGTGCACGCCGATTGCCCCCTCGGAGACATCGCGTGCATGCTCTTTGCCAAAACAAAACAACGCATAGATCGTCTGCGTCATCAGATGTTAAACAACGTCAACACGGATGCACACATCCTTAAATGCTTTGCTAGTGCTCGCCATAATGAGATAAATAGAGATCGCTCTTACCACAGAAATGCACGCTTCAAACAAAACAGTCAATGAAGACGAAGAAGAGAATGATGTGTAGCTCCCGGCGCCTATTTATACTATAGTCGCACCGGTAGTAACGTCATGGCTGTCGCCGGCCAACGAGTTGGTGCTTTTTCAATGTATGCTTCAGACACGGGTCACGACGAGGCGTCCCCCATAACGACCCCTAGAGGATGCAGTTCGAAGTTCCCATGAAAGGGAACCTGCTATTTTAAAGGGATAGTTCACCCAAATCTGCTTACCCCCAGGTCATCCAAGATGTAGGTGACTTTGTTTCTTCAGTAGAACACAAACAAAGATTTTTAAGTCCAACCGTTGGAGTCCATCAGTCGTATAATGCATGGCAATGGTAACAAAATTGCACGCTGGTGTCCTCGTGGGTCCAGGACGGGTGCGTAGAGGGACTCCCGTGCCACCAGAGTCGTGAGCTGCCGGACCCGCAGTCCGGACGAGAACCGCACCCGTTACACGGCTGTCGGGCAAGGATGCTGGGCCGTCTAGTCCCTTCAAGCGCCGTGGGCAGAGAGAAGGACGAAGCCGCTGATAGAAGCCCCCGCCCCTCACGCCTCGGACCGGAGAGGGGCGCGCATGCGGCCGCCGGACTCCACCCCTTACCTGGACCCTTCCTTCCTGACCACTGCCCTTCCCTGCACGAACCCCGCAGCACGACGAGGACACCAGATCCCCTGTTTATTTTGGACACTTGATTTCCTTTTTTCTGGACGCTTTGTTTATTTTCTGTTAATAAACGGTGTCTGTCGTTTGCTCCTCCCGCGACAACACACTCATTAACATAAACTACGCCAGAGCGTGTACACGCCTCACACACCGCGCCCCTCACGCCTCGGACCGGAGAGGGGCGCGCATGCGGCCGCCGGACTCCACCCCTTACCTGGACCCTTCCTTCCTGACCACTGCCCTTCCCTGCACGAACCCCGCAGCACGACGAGGACACCAGATCCCCTGTTTATTTTGGACACTTGATTTCCTTTTTTCTGGACGCTTTGTTTATTTTCTGTTAATAAACGGTGTCTGTCGTTTGCTCCTCCCGCGACAACACACTCATTAACATAAACTACGCCAGAGCGTGTACACGCCTCACGCACCGGAAGTCGTGTATGTGCTCAAAGCAGTTGGACATAGTGGTGTATTAGAGGTAAAAAAATATATAAATACTGTTCGGTTTCTGGCACAAACCGATCGTTTCGTGTCTTAGGACATCAATGTGTCGTCAGGAGCTGCAGGGTTTAATTTGGATTTGTCTGTGCATGTTTTTTTTTACACTCCTAGATTTTGTTACCATTCCCATGCATTATACGACTGATGGACTTCAACGGTTGGAATTAAAAATCTTCGTTTGTGTTCTACTGAAGAAACAAAGTCACCTACATCTTGGATGACCTGGGGGTAAGCAGATAAACATCAAATTTTCATTTTTGGGTGAACTATCCCTTTAACAAAAGGGAGAAAAAAAAGTTTGGCAAAAGGCGGGATCGAACCCGGTCGATCGCATCAAAAAACCAAGGGCACACACTTATCCATCTGCACCACTGGAACTGATGATTTACAGCCACTTTTAACTAAATGTAAATAGACACCCCGTATTTTTAATTCCAGAGTAAGGGCAATTCATACAATACATTTAAACTGAGCTACTTTAATACCATCTCCGAACTTTCTACCACGACTCTGCTGTTCTTCGGCTGGTTCTTCCTGTATACGTTGATTGACAGATGTCTCGTCCAGTCAGCGGTGAGTAATCCCAAACCAATGGCGCTGTCTCAAACTATACCTACCTTTTCCGGTTTGTCTGATTTGTCGTTGTGTTTTCTGACTTCTAAATTTGTTTTCGGATTTGTCATTGTGTTTTCTGACTTGTTATAATGTTTTCTGAATTGTTGTTGTGCTTTCTGAATTGTTATTTTGTTTTTTAGACTTGCATTTGCTTTTCTAATTTGTAATTTTGTTTTCAGAATTGTGATCTGCTTTGCATTTCTCGGCCACCGTAGATTAGAAGTCATTAGAACCAGTTCAAAAAACGATTCAAAAGGTTATTTTACGATCTGGCTTGTCCACAATTTAGATCATGACGTGATCAAGGGTCTTGATCTTATTTCCATCTAAAATACTATATTTTTTTTACATTTCTATCAGCCAATGATAATTATAAAAGAAAATTACAATTTATGTATCGTCATATTTTACAAATAAAGCTTCATATTATGAGAAGGATACTTTCTACGACATTTATTTGTATTCTCTCTCTCTCTCTCTCTCTCTCTCTCTTTCACTTCTGGTGCGACTGAGTGTGAGTGGACGGAGTGTTTGCAAGTGTGGGGCTGAGTGCTGCATTTTCTTTTCTTTATTCTTTTTCGTTTGCTTCATTTGCTGGTTTAGTTTTTGGTTTTGTGGGCCACGTGCTTTCCGTTTTGTGAAAGTATGTCGGCCCCGTGCCAACAGGTTTTGGTTTCGCTCACGCGGCGTCATGCAGTAAAGATAGCGGCCGTGGTGAGTGTGGAGGAGTGTTGCCTGGCCATAGGGATTATTGTGGGGCATGGGAGTGTGTTATCCGCGTCTAGGATGAATGGCGCGGTGGTGGTTTTTCTTGACTCCATTGACAAAGCCAATGAGTTAATTGAACATGGGGTGGTTATTGGTAATGAATTTGTTCCTGTCCTTCCTCTGGCGCTACCGGCTAAGAGAGAGTTACTTTGTCTAATGTCCCTCCTTTTATGAGCGATGACATCTTGACTAAAGCGTTGTCTCGATATGGAAAATTAGTTTCTCCAATTAAGAAAATTTCCATTAGTAGTGAGTCGCCTTTGTTAAAACACATTGTTTCTTTCAGGCGCTTTGTATATATGATAATTCAAGACGATGCTGAACTTGATGCATCGCTTAATTTTCGTATTGATGACTATGATTACATGGTTTTTGTTACTACTGTGAAAATTAAGTGTTTTAGCTGTGGCCAGGTGGGGCATTTAGTTCGTAACTGTCCCAATAAAACTGTCACAAAGGAAACGTGGACCGCGAGTACTAACTCTGCAGACATTGATGTGGCTGTTGTTACTGATCTTAACAAAGTGATGTTGCCGGGTGCGGGCTCTGTTGTGACGGCTACAGGCTCCCTCGCTGAGGATGCGGCTGGGTCGTCGTCGCAACATGAGCATTTGCGCACGGAGCACACTTTTTCGGATAATAGTTTAGTATCTGTGGATTTGATTGGTGAGAGGGGTTTGGAAGCAGAAGGGACGGTTTTCAAAGCACCCTTGAAAAGAAAGGAGAAGGCTAGTGATGCAAAAATAAGTAAGAAGAATGGTGAACAAGATGTGGATTTTCAGGATACAGGTAGTGATGGTGAGTCTTCTGACTCTAGTGTATCTCTTTCTCAGAGTGATTTCACTGGACGCAGTTATGACCTTGATGATATTAAGCTATTCCTCAGAGCAACTAAGAATAAGAGAGGTGTGCGTGTGCAAGAGTTTTTTCCTGATCTCAAACAGTTTGTTGAAAAAACGAAAAGCTTTATGGCAGGAAGTTGTTTCACAAACAAAGAGGTGTATCGTCTAAAAATAAAATAAAAAAGAAAATTGTGATGAACATTAATAATGCCTTAGATAATGATGCCTGTAAACCAGGGGGATATGAAGACTAAGGTTTTCTGTTTTTTGGGTTGGTTTCTCTTTTTTTTTTATGAGTGCAGTTCATTTAGCTACCTTGAATGTCAATGGTGCTAGAGATGTTAGAAAGAGAGCAATGGTGTATGAAATGATTAAGCAAAAAAATATTGATGTTGCCTTTTTACAAGAAACTCACAGTGACTGGGCAAATGTTGCTGATTGGGGGAGGGAATTTGATGGTCTCTCTGTTTTGAGTCATAACACCTCAGTAAGTGGGGGAGTTGCTATCCTTTTTAATAGGAATTTCAAGCCTATTTCATATGATATTGGTGAGATTGTTAAAGGAAGGCTTTTAAAGGTTAGGGCATGTTTTAAAAATTATGTGTTTATTTTTGTTTGTGTTTATGCTCCTACTGCACCATTGGAAAGAATGTTGTTTTTGCATACTTTGTGTATGTCTCTGCAAAACTGCTGTTCTGAAGATTTTTTGTTTCTTGGTGGTGATTTTAATTGTACTGAATTAAACTTGGACAGGAATCATGGAGCCGCATTTGGCTTCTCGTAAACATCTTATTCACATTATTAAGAAATATGAATTATGTGATGTCTGGAGACTTTTTAATAAAAACGTAAGGCAATATACTTGGTACATTCACGTGACAAGGTTATGTCACTAGCTAGATTGGACAGATTTTATTGTTTTAAGTATCACTTGAGCATTTTTAGTAGGTGTATATTATGCCAGTTGGGTTTACAGACCATAGTATGGTGCATTGCACGTTTATTGTAAGTGCAGTTAAACCAAAGAGTGCATATTGGCATCTCAATAGTAATTTATTACAGGATGGTTTTTTTAAAGAGTCCTTTTAATTTTTTGGGAAGCTTATAGGAAAACAAAGTCTTCTTTTCTCTCAATACAACAGTGGTGGGATGTGGGTAAGGATCATGCAGTGTGACAAGAGCCTCTGTTGAAACATATTGTTTCTTTCAGGCCTTTCGCTTTTATGATCACTAAGGATGACGCTGATCTGGACATGTCACTCAGTTTTCGAATTTACGATTTTGATTATGTTGTTTTTGTCACCACTGCAAAGATGAAATATTTTGGTTGTAACAATTTTGGGCATTTAATTCGCAACTGTCCTGACAAAGTTGCAGCAAATGAAAGGATTGTTGTAAGTGAGAATGCTGAAAGTGGTGATGTGGCTGGTGTTGCCGGTGCAGCTGCGGTGATATCCCTGGGGGAAGGCTCGGTGGTGGTGGCTACAGGTCTACCCAGTGAGTCTGAGACTGGATCGACCTCGTCGCATCGGCCCTCGTGTTCGGCTCACGCTGAAACGCTTTCAGATGCTGGTGTGAAGGATCTAGCATGTGTGGCACAATGTTCTGGAGACAATGGTGATGAGCAAAATGATAGAGCTTCAGGAAATACTTCAGCACAACTGCAAGAAATGTGCGAGGTGAATAACTGTCTTAGAATGGAAAATGAGCAATCTGTTTTTAAAATACCTCAAAAAAGGAAGAAAAGTGACAAAGTACTTGATGCTAAAATAAGCAAAAAAAAAAGTGAAATGCATAAGGATGAGGAGCATGATACTCAGAGTGATGGTGAGTCTTCTGACTCTAGTGTATCTCTTTCTCAGAGTGATTTCACTGGACGCAGTTATGACCTTGATGATATTAAGCTATTCCTCAGAGCAACTAAGAATAAGAGAGGTGTGCGTGTGCAAGAGTTTTTTCCTGATCTCAAACAGTTTGTTGAAAAAACGAAAAGCTTTATGGCAGGAAGTTGTTTCACAAACAAAGAGGTGTATCGTCTAAAGAAAATTGTGACGAACATTAATAATGCCTTAGATAATGATGCCTGTAAACCAGGGGGATATGAAGACTAAGGTTTTCTGTTTTTTGGGTTGGTTTCTCTTTTTTTTTTATGAGTGCAGTTCATTTAGCTACCTTGAATGTCAATGGTGCTAGAGATGTTAGAAAGAGAGCAATGGTGTATGAAATGATTAAGCAAAAAAATATTGATGTTGCCTTTTTACAAGAAACTCACAGTGACTGGGCAAATGTTGCTGATTGGGGGAGGGAATTTGATGGTCTCTCTGTTTTGAGTCATAACACCTCAGTAAGTGGGGGAGTTGCTATCCTTTTTAATAGGAATTTCAAGCCTATTTCATATGATATTGATGAGATTGTTAAAGGAAGGCTTTTAAAGGTTACGGCATGTTTTGAAAATTATGTGTTTATTTTTGTTTGTGTTTATGCTCCTACTGCACCATTGGAAAGAATGTTGTTTTTGCATACTTTGTGTATGTCTCTGCAAAACTGCTGTTCTGAAGATTTTTTGTTTCTTGGTGGTGATTTTAATTGTACTGAATTAAACTTGGACAGGAATCATGGAGCCGCATTTGGCTTCTCGTAAACATCTTATTCACATTATTAAGAAATATGAATTATGTGATGTCTGGAGACTTTTTAATAAAAACGTAAGGCAATATACTTGGTACATTCACGTGACAAGGTTATGTCACTAGCTAGATTGGACAGATTTTATTGTTTTAAGTATCACTTGAGCATTTTTAGTAGGTGTATATTATGCCAGTTGGGTTTACAGACCATAGTATGGTGCATTGCACGTTTATTGTAAGTGCAGTTAAACCAAAGAGTGCATATTGGCATCTCAATAGTAATTTATTACAGGATGGTTTTTTTAAAGAGTCCTTTTAATTTTTTGGGAAGCTTATAGGAAAACAAAGTCTTCTTTTCTCTCAATACAACAGTGGTGGGATGTGGGTAAGGTTCAAATAAAACAATTTACTCAACAGTACACTCTCAATGTCACAAAGGAGTTGACTCGTTCATTAGCTTCCTTGGAAAAGGAGATAACTGATCTTCAATTTTTAGCTCACTCTTCTGGTGACATTTGTGCTTTAGAAGCCTGTTCAAAGAAGAAAGCCCAAATGACTGACCTACTTGGGTACGAAACACAGGGTACGTTGGTCCATTCGCGTTTCCAAAGAATAGATCAGATGGATGCACCATCCAAATATTTTTTTAATTTAGAAAAAAAGAATGGGCAGTGTCGTCTAATTCATGCACTGCACTCTAAGTGTGGAGTGCTTTTGTCTGACCCTACTGACATTCGGCAAAGAGCAGTTCTCTTTTATCAGGATTTGTACAGAAGTGAGCTGAAGCCTGGTTGGTGCGGGGAGAATAGTTTCCTTGAAGACCTACCAAAGGTGTCAGAGGAGGCAAATGGGTGTTTTGACCCTGGGTGAGCTTTATGAAGCTCTGCAAAGTATGGAGTCTGGAAGGGCTCCTGGGTTAGATGGCCTCCCTATTGAGTTTTATACGTTTTTTTTTGGTTGATGGTGGGTGTAGATCTGCTTGAGGTGCTCAATGACAGTTTGTTAAAGGGCAGATTGCCGTTGAGCTGCCGAAGAGCAGTGATCACCCTAATCCCAAAAAAGGAGACCTCTCTGACATCAAAAATTGGCGTCCTGTCTCACTTCTCTGCAATGAATATAAATCACTGTCCAAAGTTTTGGCAAACAGATTGGCTGGTGTTTTGGGTCAGGTCATTCATCCGGACCAAACTTACTGTGTTCCTGGTAGGTCCATTTTCAATAATATTTCTTTCATTCGTGACATATTTCATGTTTCCAAATCACTTAATCTAAACTATGGTTTAGTTTTTTTGGATCAGGAAAAGGCTTTTGATAGAGTTGAGCATTCTTATTTGTGGAACACTTTGCTAGCTTTTGGTTTTTGCAAGGAATTTGTTGACATGGTGAGAGTACTCTATTGTGATGCTGAGAGCGTTCTTAAACTAAATGGTGGTTTATGTGCTCCATTCCAGGTCTTTAGGAGGATCAGGCAGGGGTGTTCTTTGTCTGGTATGTTATATTATTTGGCCATTGAGCCATTGCTTCAACAGATAAGAAGTAAGCTATGTGGTTTGTCCTTACCAGTATGTGATAATATCTTTACAAATTGGTGCTGTCTCTTCCTGTTCCAACAGTACGTGATATCTGTCCACACCTCATAGTCTGCCTTTCTTTCCATGTTGATTTTTATTGAACGCATCTGTCTAAGAAGCAAGAGTCTGGAAATGCTAGTTTAACTTGTCATGTGACAAATCAGATCTTCAGTTAATTTGGCCAAATCAGATCACTTAATGCTGTTCACACCAAGAACAAAAACTATAACGAGAACTATTTTAGCATCCACACCAACAGATGATACTGCTGTTCTGTTTATTATAAGCATGCGCTGTGGTTATGTTGTCTGCCATAAAATGCTCAAGCTCTTTAAAGTCTGGTGGATTCTGATTGGCTGTCAATGTTTTTATTGTTCATCAGCTGGAAAAAAATAATCCCCACTGGATGCAACAAATGCCTCGTTTATAATGGGTTTTAATGTTTATATCTCGTCGCTCCGGCCGGACACGGCATCAACAGTATGTGAGGGGCGTAACATTTGCGTCTCACGCTTGAGGTATTCGGCCAATCACAACGCACTGGATAGCTGGCCAATCACAGCACACCTCGCTTTT
>NW_015507543.1:46194-46713 GCF_001515645.1 Sinocyclocheilus grahami | reverse complement strand
TTTGTTTAGCGTTTAATTAGAATTGAAGTGATTTATACAATAAAGAGAAAACGATCAGACGGCAAAGATACTTAAGTTTGAGCAGAAGAGAGATATTAGCAGGCCAGCAGAGGGGAATAAAGTATCTAATCTTTAAAGCTCTCCTTTCTCCAAATTCTCTCAATGGGTTTATTAGAGGTTTTTAAAAATTACACTGTATGATATTGATCCTGAGTGATATTGCAGACATTTGTTTTCTTGTATAGAATATGATTAATAAAAAGAGCGGGAATTGAAACAAAAGAAACAGTCACGTGGGCTGGTATCGCTCAAACACGGAGCGGTGGGCGGGGCTATCATTTCACCGCCTGTGATTGGCCCTCCTTCCGCTCGGGATACTTCGAGTTGTCCAATCACATATGGGTTTATGGGTTTAGTCTGTGAAAACACGCAATCAGAAGCTTGCATATCTCTTTGATAATTAACATAGATTACTCAATAAATGCCTCAGTCTCGCTCATTCTAATCATCGACTCGTGA
>NW_015507543.1:45742-46184 GCF_001515645.1 Sinocyclocheilus grahami | reverse complement strand
AAGTGTTCTTGTTGAGCTGAACAATGATTATTCAGTTTGTTTGTTGCTGTTTTGTGACTCGTTTCGTTTCTTCTGTCACTAAAACAAATTCCTCGTGTTTAAACGTGCCTGACAACAAATCTCTTATTCTGGTTTTGATTCGGATTCTCAAAATTGGAGCTCGTATAATGTTATATATTTCTGTCAGAGGCGCACACAATGAGAGCGTGTTTGTGTTTGTCCTACATGGCATTTGTATTTGCTTGTTTAGCGTTTAATTAGAATTGAAGTGATTTATACAATAAAGAGAAAACAATCAGACGGCAAAGATGCTTAAGTTTGAGCAGAAGAGAGATATTAGCAGGACAGCAGAGGTGAATAAAGTATCTAATCTTTAAGCTCTCCTATCTCCTAATTATCTCAATGGGTTTATTAGAGGTTTTTAAAAATTACACTGTATGAT
>NW_015507543.1:41706-45387 GCF_001515645.1 Sinocyclocheilus grahami | reverse complement strand
AACAATCAAAAAAGAATTGAACTATCAAAAGAGCTGTAATTATCATAAAGGAATTAAACTATTCTTATTGGATTAGGGGATGTTTATATATTGGGAATCTGACATTCTTATAATAACAGCTCTATTTGTATATAATTTTTTAATAAAGGCAACAAAGTGCTTTACTACAATCAATGTGAAGCATTTTATTTACACTTGCTGATTATTTTAACAACACACTTGTTTTAATGACATCTTCGAGCGCATCGCCGGTGAAGCGTCTCGTCTCGCTCACTACAACAAGCGCTCCACCATCACTTCCCGGGAGATCCAGACCGCCGTGCGTCTGCTGCTGCCCGGGGAGCTGGCCAAACACGCCGTGTCTGAGGGCACCAAGGCCGTCACCAAGTACACCAGCTCCAAGTAGAGCTCCGCTCCAGCTCTCACACCCAAAGGCTCTTTTAAGAGCCCCCCATTTTCTCACTGAAAGCAGCTGATGTTAATATTTTAGTTTTAAGCTTCAAACATGAATGGAATGAAGTGTTTGCTTAATTATAGAAGCTAAACCCGCGTACTGCAACTTCAGAAGCGATCGAGATGACACTACAACGCTTGTGTTTAAGAATCAAATTGTAACAGTTGTGTTTGAATTAATGCTTATTAGTGAAGATCAAGTGTTACTCGCGTATTTGATAGATACACTTTTATGTGTGTGATAGTGTATATCACCGTAAACTAACTCACTCGTTTAAAAAAAAAATATTTGGGCTTTATTTAAATTAAATGGACTCAAATTCAAATTTTTCTTTTATTAATTTGTTCTAATGTTTACTTATTTTGGCTTTAAGTTTAACCTTGCAAGTGAACTCAAAGATTTAGCTTCTCAGACTGTGTTCAATCTGATATCATTGTTTATTAGTATGGAGCAGAGTCCTGCAAACGTTTTCTATGTACTTACTATCGTCCCAGAAGATGATGACTTGAAGTATCCGAAACCGAATACAGAGACAATAAAAACAGCTTTAAATATTACCCAGCTTATTACTGTACCACAGATTATGTGGATCAGCTGCCATTAAGATAAGGTTATTCATATTTTGGAGAACCTCTAAAAAATATATATTCAGGACAAAACTGAATATTTGGCATGCTACGTTTGATTGTCAACTTTTCTTAATCTTCAATCTTCTGTGTTTGTGTTGTATTTCTATATTATATTCATGAAGTCCATGCAGAGTTCTGTGTTTCAATAGTCGCCTTTTGTTTCACATTCTTGTATTTCGCTTAAAAGAAAATTCAAAACAATCAATCTTTTTTTGCGTCCAAGTGTCTACAGGTATTTAGATGTTAATAAAAAAAATTAAATGATTTGGCCACCAAACGGTTGATTTTTTTAAAGTTATGAAATATGTTTTATTATACATTTTCAACACAATTTCTTAAATTTTTTTTTACAATTTATTTCCCTCTCATCATCATCTTGATGAAAGAAAAGGCTAAATGTACTGGAACTTGGAAAAAAGTGCAAATGGAGCCCATCCCAAATTGACATTAATGTACCCTGAGCTTTAAACATACCTGAATGGATTTTTTAATTAATGAATGATTATTGTTATTTTTATCCCCCCTCAATCAAATACATACTGTTATAAAGATTCCATTAACATCACAGAAAATAGTTTTCATCCACAGTTCCTCAGGTTCAACACTCAAGTGTGACACAGAGTCACTTCTTGGATATAATATTTTGTGTAATTGAACAATCTGTTTCTGTTTAAACACTTCCTTATCACAGGAATGAATGCAGACTCTCACACACTCTTCACACAGCAGTTCAGTGCATCATGAACTCTGTCTGTAAGATCTCAGGAGACGCGGCTCGTTCTGCCTCATATGAAGACTTCGGCTCCAGGAACTCAAGTGCAGATCCTCTTCTGCTAGTCTTCCTCATCCTCTTCCTCCTCTGGTGAATATTCTTCATCTCCAGAGTCAGTGAGGTTCTGCTCCTCTTCTTCCTCACTCCTCATCTCCTCCTCTGCATCTCTTCCCTCAAATTCACCTTCAAGAATGAATGAAAGAAAAGAACAAGACGCTCTTAATGCTAATCTTCAGGGCTGTGTTTCCCAAAAGCTTCGTAAGCCTAAGAAGTTTGTAAAAACGATTGTGCGACTGATCTTAATATTACGGTCTGTTTCCCAAAAGCATCGTAACTTAAGTAGCACTTGAAAATCATCGTAGATCTACGAGTGCTCTGGAGTAATCGTAAAGCCCTAAGTGCATCGTAAGAAAGACAGAGTCATGCGGTCACCTGCAGGACAATCGGCAGATTACACCTTTAACTTTAGGCTAGCATTTCAATAAACAAGCGTGTACTGCAATTACGAGCCATTCTATAAGGTGACATTTCAGCCCTAAGTAGCACTTAAAGGGATAGTTCACCCAAAAACGAAAATGTTATGTTTATCTGCTTACCCCCAGGGCATCCAAGATGTAGGTGACTTTGTTTCTTCAGTAGAACACAAATTATGATTTTTAACTCCAGCCGTTGCAGTCTATCAGTTGTATAATGCATGGCAATGGTAACAAAATCTATGAGAGTAAAAAAAACATGCAGAGACAAATCCAAATTAAATCATGCGACTCGTGATGACACATTGATATCCTAAGACACAAAACGATCGGTTTGTTCCAGAAACCGAACAGTATCTATATAATTTTTTACGTCTAGTATACCACTACGTCCAACTGGACACCTGAACACACCTATTAACGTAAACTACGCCAGAGCGCGTACACACCTCACGCACCGGATGCCGTGCGAGCGCTCAAGGCAGTTGGACATAGTGGTATATTAGAGGTAAAAAATTATATAAATACTGTTCAGTTTCTCGCACAAACCTACATCTTGGATGCCCTGGGGGTAAGCAGATAAACATAACATTTTAATTTTTGCGTGAACTATCCCTTTAAAGCACGGCTTGGTTCAGTGCATCAGTTGTTGATTGGCGTTGTGGGGTTTAAATGCCACTGAATGACTGGAAAAGTCTGTCGTTTTCACCAGAAAGACCAAGTTTTTAAATTTTGAATAAACATGACAAGGCCGGACGGACATTAGTATAAAAACCTTGAGGGTCAGGAAGTTCCAGATGCCAGAACTTGAGACTTGAAGACAAAGCCAAGACGCCAGCTGTACATATAACAATCCCGGTCAGATATTCCACTCATCTTCAAACACTTGCTACCATTATCTCACTCGACAGGCAGGTACAGCGTGTTTGATTCACACTGTTTTTATTGTGCTGTGTGAGACGGAGAGACTCACAGTGGCCTAAAGTTTCCTGTGTTCATTCATATATAATATTGTAGAACAGCCTGGGAACTATGTCTAATAAAAAGAGACTGTATGATCGGGTCTCAGACTCACAGACGGTGCTGAGGAGTGTGTTGGTGTGCTGCCACAATTCAGCAATGAACACGCCCATCTTTCCTTCCATCGTTCCAAACAGCGGCTCTGTGACTGTGAGCTCATCAGGGAAAAACAGAGGCTTTCTCAGCAGTCCCCGATACCTGAAATGTCTCAGGTTACTTATGTAACCATGGTTCCCTGAGTAGGGAACGAGACACTGCTTCCTCTAGGGGTCGCTATGGGGAACGCCTCGTCGTGACCCGTGTCTGAAGCATACATTGAAAAAACACCAACTC
>NW_015507543.1:39512-40844 GCF_001515645.1 Sinocyclocheilus grahami | reverse complement strand
TTGAAGACAAAGCCGAGACGCCAGCTGTACATATAACAATCCCGGTCAGATATTCCACTTTATTACAAAGCAGAACCTGAGACTTCATCTTCAAACACTTGCTACCATTATCTCACTCGACAGGCAGGTACAGCGTGTTTGATTCACACTGTTTTTATTGTGCTGTGTGAGACGGAGAGACTCACAGTGGCCTAAAGTTTCCTGTGTCCATTCATATATAAGACTGTAGAACAGCCTGGGAACTATGTCTAATAAAAAGAGACTGTATGATCGGGTCTCAGACTCACAGACGGTGCTGAGGAGTGTGTTGGTGTGCTGCCGCAATTCATCAATGAACACGCCCATCTTTCCTTCCATCGTTCCAAACAGCGGCTCTGTGTCGACTGTGAGCTCATCAGGGAAAAACAGAGGCTTTCTCAGCAGTTCCCGATACCTGAAATGTCTCAGGTTACTTATGTAACCATGGTTCCCTGAGTAGGGAACGAGACACTGTTCCAGGTGCTCTGGAGAAACAGAGAACTCAAAGTTCTCAAGTGAGAGGAGAACTCCGAATTCAGAGGAATAACGTTGCTCATTCCAGGTAACCCTTTGATAAAGGGGAGCACTGCTCAGTACAACCACGAGGACAGCCCATGGAGTGAGGAATCCAACTCCTCAGAGAGGATTAACGCTCAAAAGAAAACCCCATACTAACAATAAGCCTCAATGGTGAGGGGAGTGATGCTTCCAGAGTGTGTCGACAGAGACACACTAGTTGAGTGGAGCCCAAGGTACCGACTCTAACCAACTCAGAGAAAGGGAACGAGATTAATAACGCGTAACCCTTACCATACAGGATTTTTAGAAAAGTGGGCAAAACATAACGTGCACACTTACCAGTTACGTGGGTTTTAGAAAGTGTGCAAAGCATAACATGCACACTTACCACTTATGTGGATTTTAGTAAGTGGGCAAAGCATAACGTGCACACTTACCAGCTACGTGGGTTTTAGAAAGTGTGCAAAGCATAACATGCACACTTACCACTTATGTGGATTTATAGAAAAGTGCGCAAAGCTTAACGTGCATCCATAACCAAGCATCTGTTTACAGCACTGCCCGAGACAGCACTACACAGGAAGGTTCTCATAATGCCACCTATACCTCCCGCTCGATGCCTCAGCAAGAGGGGATATTCTGGTGATTGGGAAAACCCCTCAGGGCGACCCAGATATGGTAGACCAGTCAGGGTAGCAGGGTAGTTTCTGAACCCAGCAGAGGGGGTGCTCATCGGGGACCTACCCTAGAAAAAGGGACAGAAACACACAGGTCCCGGGAAACACTGTAAAGAAA
>NW_015507543.1:39006-39454 GCF_001515645.1 Sinocyclocheilus grahami | reverse complement strand
TATATATATTTATATATACATATATTTAGACATGGATCGTACTCACCCACCATGGTTCCCGCGTCGGAGCTCTGTCCGAAGAAGCCTCTAGACCGGACCATCAGTAAGATGGTCACTATGAAGCCATAGAACCAACCAAACCTAATAGGTCCAGCATAGGAGACTAGAATGCAGGAAATTTCCCACCTAACCTCGGTCAGGTGGAGAGATGGTGGTTACAGGGGAATTAGGAAGGTGAAGATAAGGGCAGATGTAAGACCCCCGAAGGAAATTAGTAGATACTGAGGTATCACTCTGATCCGGACAAAAGCGCTGACGCCCTGTCTGGATGACATCCCTTAGGTCTTTTACTTACCTTCCTTTGACCTGCAATTCTTCCTACCCCTACCCGCGGGCGGGGGAAGAGCACGAGCCGCGTCACTAGCCTTCTGAGCCAGTCTCTGATCCT
>NW_015507543.1:38293-38996 GCF_001515645.1 Sinocyclocheilus grahami | reverse complement strand
CATCACCATCGTGTGCAATGAAGCGATAGCCCGACCTGCTGCTGCGTATGCCCTGGCATCTGAGCGAGATGTTAAGGAGGGGAGTCTTAGAGGACGTCTCACCCATGGAGCGATAGCTGGCCAGCGTCTCTCTATAGGGGCATCTTCTCATAACCGCTTTCGCGCATCGCCTCGATGTTGGCATAACTCGTATGCTGGAATCTATGGATGCGTGAGGAAAAAACGGCCTCTTCCATTCCTTCTCAATCTTTATATGGAAAACAGGAAGAAAGGAAGGCTCACCTGAGCTGGAGGGTTATGGCCAGAAAAATAACGTTCATCGAGATACTCGCGACGTCACTTTCTTCACCCTCTTCACAGCAAGTAAAGCCTCGCCGTGGCACGATCCATAATTTCCAAAAGCTCATCATACACAGGGCAGGAATATTGGGAAGGCTCAGCTTCAGCTTCTTTGCCCTCCTCAGACATTTCCTGCTTTTGTGTCATCAGATGTCAAACAATGTCAACACTGATGCACACATCCTTAAACGCTTTGCTAGTGCTCGCCATAATGAGATGAATAGATCGCTCTTACTCTTATCTCAGAAATGCACGCTTCAAACAAAACAGTCAATGAAGATGAAGAAGAGAATGATGTGTGCTCCCGGCGCCTATTTATACTATAGTTGCACTGGTAGTGACGTCATGGCTGTCGCCGGCCAAC
>NW_015507543.1:31639-38190 GCF_001515645.1 Sinocyclocheilus grahami | reverse complement strand
CTGAATCAGACAATGTTAATGAAATAACATCATCCTCCAGTGGCTCACTCTCGTGCACAGCCGACGATCGCGAAAGGGAAACCCCCCCTTCAAACTCATCGGCCAGATCTACCTGCGATCCCCATGAGCTCATTCCCTTCCGTGCCTCAGCAGTGGTGGGTCCTGAATCGCGGGAAGCAGATGGCTGCCCCTCTTTCCTCGAAAAAAGAGACAAACGAGAGCGGAGCTTTTCCCTTGGAAAAATCGCTCACAGTGCACGCCGATTGCCTCCTCGGAGGCATCACGTGCGTGCTCTTTGCCCAAACAAATAACACATAGATTGTGTGTGTCATCAGATGTTAAACAACGTCAACACGGATGCACACATCCATAAACGCTTTGCTAGTGCTCGCCATAATGAGATGAATAGATCGCTCTTACTACAGAAATGCACGCTTCAAACAAAACAGTCAATGAAGACGAAGAAGAGAATGATGTGTGCTCCCTGCGCCTATTTATACTATAGTCTCGCCAGTAGTGACGTCATGGCTGTCGCCGGCCAACCAGTTGGTGTTTTTTCAATGTATGCTTCAGACACGGGTCACGACGAGGTGTTCCCCATATCGCCCCCTAGAGAACGCAGTTCGAAGTTCCCATGAAAGGGAACAGAGAGCGGGAAGCAGACTAAGCTTGCCCTTTTATCTAGGGCTGTTCGATTCCGAAATTTTTGGAATCAAGTCCGATTCCTGGTTCTGGAATCGATGGGGTTTTTTTTCAAACTGTTGTTTTCGATTCTTGGTTTTTTTTTTAGATTGAAGGAATCTATAATCTTACCATGACTGCAGGATAAAGGTTGTAGAAAGTATCCTTCTCATAATATGAAGCTTTATTTGTAAAAAATAAAATAAATAAAAATGACGATACATAAATTGTAATTTTGTCTGCTTTGCCCGTGAAATTAGTCATAGCCCACAGCTAAGCAGGGACATGCGTTTATGGCATGAATTGAACAAGACATGAAGTGTCTAAAATAAATGTGCACAGTTCAGCTGAATGATGAAGTTTACTTTGACTGTATGCTTTGCACAAAATTAACAAACTGTACACTGAAACAAAATAACCAGAACATGAACAATAACTGATAGAGCTCGTGGTTTATCTGCCAGTCAGATGCGCTCTCGGCCACTGATCTATGCTCGGGACGTTTTCTTTTATAATTATCATTAGCTGATAGAAATGTTTTTTAAAAAATAGTATTTTAGATGGAAATAAGATCAAGACCCTTGATCACGTCATGATCTAAATTGTGGACAAGCCAGATTCACCGTGAAATAACCTCGGATTCATTTTTTTAACTGGTTCTAATGACTTCTAATTACTTTTAGCGAGCACGAGGGAGGCGAATGGTAATAAAAATATAAAAATAAATAATATTTTATCTAACAACTCTCCCCAGATAGCAAATGACATCTGGCCCAGTTCTGGTCCAGATCTCCCACATTCTTCTGGCCCACATACCGCGTGGAATGACGGCGATGACTCAACCTGAGTCTGGCTGACAGAAGTCAGCCACAACTGGACCGGATCTGGGCTCACAAATGGCATGTGCAGCACCTGGCCCAGATGTCATTTCTGAGATGTGGCCCAGATCCGGTCCAGTTGTGGCTGACTTCTGGGTTAGATATGGCCCACATTTACCCTTTCTAGATACAAAAGCATATGTAATTCATCCAGAATAAAGAAAACACTCATATAGTCTAAACTGCTTTATTAAAATATCAAAATTAGACAAATACAGATATATATATCAGAATCAGAATCAGAAATACAAATGCATGTATATAGATATAAAACAAATGCATTTACATTATTACAAAATAAGAAATACAAATATGTATAAATCTAGTTAAATACACATTTACATTACATTTACATTTAGTCAGTTAGCAGACTTACAAGCGACTTACAAATGAGGACAATGGAAGCAATCAAAATCAACAAAAGAGCAATGATATGCAAGTGTTTTAAAAAGTCTCAGCTGAACACAGAACATGTAGCAAGGTGTTTTTTAAACTACATAATAAATAAAAAGAAAACAGATAGAATAGAAAAAGAATAGAGCAAGCTAGTTTTAGAGGCCTTCTTTTACTTTTGTTAATTGTAAAATAAAAAAACAAAACAAATAGATAGATAGATATATAGAATACAAAAAGATTAGAGAAGCTAGTGTTAGTTTTTTTTTTGTAAGAAAACAAGCAGTTAGTAAATGAAAGACAACATATACACATGACATGTATATCACATAACATATGCTGTGCGATTTGGGGAAAATATCTAATTTTGACAGATATTGCGATTTGATTTGCAAAGTCAAGCTTCAGCTTAATATTGTCAATAGTGTGCAGCACAGTATGGGTTTCGTTACCCTGTTGAAAAAAAACAGAAACCCTCACAGAAATTCTTATGGTTTCCATTAAAACAATTACAAAATTCCTTTTTGTAGTGTGTTTTTGGCATTATTCCAATAGGAATTACTGTTCTATTGTTTCCTATCTGCCAGTTTACATCCCACCAATAGAATCCATCAAATACCAGTAGACACCATTATAGTTTACATTAAAACCCATATGATTCCCATTATAACCCTTAAATCCATAACATTTTCTATTGTGTTTTGGGAGGGCTTCTATTGTTTTTTTCAACAGGGAATATTACTTTTACAGAATTTACTCAATTACTGAATTTCACAGGAATAGGATGATTTATTAGTTTTTAAGTATTTGGAATTTTAAGAACAAGTGGAAAATGTGCTGAATGTTTCATTTCTTCCCAGTGAAATTAGCAAAGCAGTTCAACTGAATTTACATTTGTGTTAAATACAGAGACAGGCGTGAGTTGACACAGGTTGCAGCCGTGCGTCAAGCCTTGTCCATATTGCCAGATGTGCTCATAGAGGCTTGCGGTGTGGAGTATACCGAGTATAAACGAGCATTACGAAACAGACTGCGTATGTACGGCAAGTGTAAACGGATCCTGCGTGAGACGCGCCAGAGAGGAGTGAGAATGAGAAGCATTCAGAGACACAGGCTGTGTGTGCGGTCTTCTGAATTGGGAATAGCGAACATGCATTATAAACTTATTTCAAATTAGAATCTGTTGGCGAGATAAAATGTGCAAGATAACGTATATGTACTAATAAAAACATCTAGGAATGTATCTTTTACTCTCCAGTACTGAAAGCAGAACCGATAAGGGAGCTCTTGATATGTGCTGTGACACAGCTCTTGCAAATTGAATTAACATGACCATTTTTGTTTGATGTCTGTAATTTCGAAGCCGAAGTAATCTCATATTGCATAATGTTTTCTTTAGTATTAATTTGCCTGACTATCTATCTGACCCTGTAGACGCCATAATCACACACACACTCTCTCTCTCCCGCTTTCTGTTT
Organism: Sinocyclocheilus grahami; assembly: GCF_001515645.1. Lineage (NCBI taxonomy): Eukaryota > Metazoa > Chordata > Actinopteri > Cypriniformes > Cyprinidae > Sinocyclocheilus > Sinocyclocheilus grahami. The sequence goes on along the minus strand of NW_015507543.1, from coordinate 34,760 downwards.
TTAGAAAACCCGCAGTGTTTGACTTCCTGGTCTGTTGCAGTGGCAGTAGTTTGTATGTCCATCTATAGTTGCCATCATCTAAGGTCTTTTTGAGTATTGGCATCATCTGAAGTCCTCACAAGTCCTTGTGCTGTGCAGTTTCTAATAACCCTGGGATGGACATTTGGAGAAACAGGAAGGCAAAGGGAGAAAGATTAGGATAGCTGCTGTTCATAAAATTTCAGGCAAAAAATTATCATGAGCACTTTTTATTATTTCATCAATGGAGTACAAGGTTATGACATGTGTTTTGTGAATGCTTGGCTAAAAAGAAGTGTCTTTAATCTAGGTTTAAACTGAAAGAGTATGCGGAATTTTTCTAGATCCCTTAATAAACATATTATTTGTTCTCAGTATTTGGGGAACAGACACAGTCTCTATAGAATGGACTACATATGCCAAAGTATCATTTAATACATTTTAATAAAATGTAAGTAGGAGGAACGTCATAACTGTAAATTACACAACCATTCAAGAGTTTGGTGTCTGTAAGATATTTTATGCCTCTAAAAGAAATCTCTTATGCTCACCCCGGCTCAGTTTATTGGATCAAATTACAGTAAAACAGTAACACTGTGAAAACTACAATTCAAAACAACTCTTTTCTGCTTGGCTAAAAAGGAGTGTCTTTAATCTAGGTTTAAACTGAAAGAGTATGCGGAATTCTTCTAGATCCCTTAATAAACATATTATTTGTTCTCAGTATTTGGGGAACAGACACAGTCTCTATAGAATGGACTACATATGCCAAAGTATCATTTAATACATTTTAATAAAATGTAAGTAGGAGGAACGTCATAACTGTAAATTACACAACCATTCAAGAGTTTGGTGTCTGTAAGATATTTTATGCCTCTAAAAGAAATCTCTTATGCTCACCCCGGCTCAGTTTATTGGATCAAATTACAGTAAAACAGTAACACTGTGAAAACTACAATTCAAAACAACTCTTTTCTATGTGAATATTATGTTAAAATGTAATTTATTCTTGTGATGGCAAAGCTGTATTTTCAGCATCATTACTCCAGTCTTCAGTGTCACATGATCCTTCAGAAATCATTCCAATATGCTGATTTGCTGCTCAAGAAACATTTTTTCAGCTCTCCATAGCTCTCACGGTATTTAAATGTCATATAAAGATCGATCTGCACAGTGCAAACAGCCAACACCTGGTTATTTTAGGCAATTTGGAAATCTGCCAGGACGTGTCCCTGGAAAATGGCACATCTGGTCATCTGGTAAAGGCCATATCTGGCCCACACACAACAAGCCAGAACTCAACCTAAAACCGGTTTCTCACACATGGGCCACATCTGGCCCCCTTGATGGAATCTATTCCAAACTTTAGAATCGACTCTCGACTCCCAACGCCTCGGAATCGATTCTTTTTGGAATCGATTCCCAGCCCTACACTCTACACTAACAAGTTATAGACTTCATACTCGTGTTTATTAATTCATTGTGAACTATTTATTAATCGGATGTCATCAAAATTACATTAATATTTGTATAAAATTAATACAACTGGACAAGGATAATTATCTTAGTTATCTCACAGATGTTATAATGCATTTATAACTCATAACGTATAATTCGGTACTCTTAGGTGTGTATGCTACACGAAGCAATAATAGATACTTACATCGTAAATATATTGTAATATAATTTTTCTTCTTAAATCAAGAACACGGTCAGAGACAGTCTTGTAATTGTTTATTCTTGCAAGAAGGTCAGACAATACAGCAGTGAGCACCACCATATGTGTGACAAAAGCAAGTGAGCATGCATCTCTACTTTTATACCTTTTAGCCCATTGTTTTGCCAATGGTCGTCTCTCTAATATATCATATATACCTAATGCGTGATAAACACTTGATATGTCTCATTCCTCAGGTAGCATCTTCCTGAAATTCAAGATAGTATCCTGTTTTTCCTCAACAAGCAGGTCATGGTGACATCTCTACTCAGACCCAGCAGGCCTCTCTTGTGAACACTTATACAGCATTTGAATTGTTCCCTCACAACATATTTGTTTTTTACTTGACTTAGTTTTACAATATACAAACTTACCGATCTTGGTGCACATTACTTTCATCTCAATTTACTTTTTTTTCTAGTTTGTGGTGTATGTATGTATGAATATATGTACACAGAGCTACTGGAAACCACACACAAAAAAAAGCCCTTGTGTTTTTGCTTATACTTGGCAAATAAAGATCATTATGAATCGCCAGTTATTGGCTATCATGAATGTTCATATTTGTACTTAAAAAAAAAAACGATATAATGCATATTTGGTTGCTTACATTTATGGCATGTAAGTACTAGCAAATCAAACAGAAAAGCACTCTCCAATAGATAACATGGGTGGCTCTTAAAAGAGCCTTTGGTTTCAGAAATGGACTTGAAATCGGTCTATTTGGCTTTGGCGGGTTTCTCGCTCTTCTTGGGCAGCAGCACAGCCTGGATGTTGGGCAGCACGCCGCCCTGAGCGATGGTCACTCGGCCCAGGAGTTTGTTCAGCTCCTCATCATTGCGCACCGCCAGCTGCAGGTGACGGGGAATAATGCGGGTCTTCTTGTTGTCTCTGGCGGCGTTTCCAGCCAACTCCAGGATCTCAGCGGTAAGATACTCGAGCACAGCCGCCATATAAACGGGAGCTCCGGCACCGACGCGCTCTGCGTAGTTACCTTTGCGGAGAAGCCTGTGAACACGACCGACGGGGAACTGCAGCCCTGCTCTGGATGAGCGAGTCTTGGCCTTCGCTCTCGCCTTGCCGCCAGTTTTGCCTCTTCCACTCATTGTCGAATATAAAATTTTTGCGTTTGCACTGCAAAAATAATGAGCCCGTCAGCTCCGCTTTACTGTCTTTAAAAGAGCGTGCGAGTCGCCCATTGGTTTAGAGTCTGTAAGATTTCAAACCAATCACTGAACTTCCCTCCAACACCCACCGCCGAAGCCATGCATCCACAGCTGGCGGTCTGATTGTGTAGCATTAAGAAACAACAAGACAGAAAACATTCAAGAACTTGAGACGGGGTGTCCAAGTATTTCAAAATAATTGTCAAGGCAAAAAGCATTT
>NW_015507543.1:28460-29697 GCF_001515645.1 Sinocyclocheilus grahami | reverse complement strand
TCTCCTACATTTAAGGCCAAACTCGAGTGGTAAAATAGTTGGGCGCAGTAGAAACAAAGTGAACACCAAGCAGAGGTTCTTGGTTTTCTGTGGAGACTAAAATACGCGGCGAGGAAATGTTTCTTTTGCCCCGGTCAGATCAAACTCAAGGCGAGCATCAGCCACGGAACAAAGCCGCGTGTGCATTTAATGCCTCGTTTAAGTGGAACAGTTGATAAAAGATTAAACTGGTCCTCTGTGTGTTTCAGAAACAGTTTGAAAGTGAATTTAATGAAATGAGCATCAGTGAAGGGCGTGTGCAGTGTTTCATACAGTTGTTGTTTTGGGCAGCTTGAAGCACGAACATCCGGACACTTCGAGTCTGTGACTCATGTCTGGTCAGGAGATGATCTGTCATACTATTAGTAATAGTAATAATAATAATAATAATAATAACTCGGGTCGGAGAGTTATAAGTAAGTTTATATGAATTCATAGAAATTAGCCACTACCAAATAATGCCAAAATAATATATAATATAAAATGAACAGCCTCTTGGAGCAAACGTTCATCAAAGATCCTGATGATCTGAAGGTTGTTAGATCATGCCTCCATGCCAGATAACTAAGATCCAGATCCTGTCAGAAAATATCTGTTGTGTCTGGTAACAGAACTAGTCGGCAGACTAATACCTAAAACCCGTTAACAGCAAGTCTTGTCTGGTACCCAATATACCCAAAACTGTATTAACAGTCTTCAATCAGCTGAGAAGTTGACTGAGCAAAGCCAGAGAAGAGCAGAAACAGGAGACGAAGTGATGATAAAAAGGAGCAGAGTTTACTGAATAATCTCAGTTGCGTATGTTTCAATGCTCAGACTTCGTCTGACCAGCACAAATCCAACAAGTGTTATTATTCCAAACGGCTATTTAAAATATTAGTACGCTTAATTATATATATATATATATAATAAATAATCATCATTTATTGTCAATTGGGAGGTGGTTGTCCTGAACCATAACCCCTAAATTTCAACTTAGGAAAATAATATTGAAATAATTTTTACATTTAGTTTTTTCCATTGTTGTTTTTAAAACTATCTTTTTGATTATTTTAAAAAGTGAAGTAAAAAAAACCCAAACATTTATTTTATATTTTCTTTGTCAATTATGAAACTATGTAAAAAAACAAAACAAAAAAAATGTGTCCCGCATTTCCACATCACTAACCAAACAGTACTGAGACTGAAATTAACAACA
>NW_015507543.1:25714-26722 GCF_001515645.1 Sinocyclocheilus grahami | reverse complement strand
TACTTTCAATTGGGAGGTGGTTGTCCTGAACCATAACCCCTAAATTTCAACTTAGGAAAATAATATTGAAATAATTTTTACATTTAGTTTTTTCCATTGTTGTTTTTAAAACTATCTTTTTGATTATTTTAAAAAGTGAAGTAAAAAAAACCCAAACATTTATTTTATATTTTCTTTGTCAATTATGAAACTATGTAAAAAAACAAAACAAAAAAAATGTGTCCCGCATTTCCACATCACTAACCAAACAGTACTGAGACTGAAATTAACAACAGCCCTACATTTATGATCAGGAAATATTTATGTCTCTCTCATAGCTACAGGGTGAGTAGAGGCCCATCATTTTGAGGTAAATGTGTTCAAAATCTGAAAATCTGTGTGTAACTCTAAGGAAGCAACCACCTGCTTGCACAGGGAGCGTGCTGGGGACTATTTTCAGGCGCTGTGTAATATCATTGCGCCTGCTGCACCCATGGTACGGAGCAAAGTTCCTTGATTGTTACGCCGGAATGAGAGTATAGTTCCTAGTCATATCGGCCTAGAAAATCACAACTTTTAATTTTCCGTTGGTCTTAGTACACAATGTAACTACAGAAGAGTCAAGTTTTAAATAGGAAAAATATAGAAACTCTTTGGTCATTTTTGAGTGAGATGCTAACGGTCTAATCAGATTCAATGATCTATGCTAAGCTACAGCTAAAAGTGCTACCGCCAGACCCGGAGATCGGCTGAATGGATTCGAAAACGGTAAACACTCAACTGTTTAACTCTAGGGGAGTTGGAAATTGAGCCTATTTTCAAAAATAGTGGAGTGCTCCCTTAATGCTACACAATCAGACCACCAGCTGTGGAGGCGTGGCTTCGGCGGTGGGTGTTGGAGGGAAGTTCAGTGATTGGTTTGAAATCTTACATGCTCTAAACCAATGGGCGACTCGCACGCTCTTTTAAATACAGTAGACGGGATTATTAATATTTCTCCGTTGTTAAAGTAAGTGTTATTTTACTACA
>NW_015507543.1:15079-23301 GCF_001515645.1 Sinocyclocheilus grahami | reverse complement strand
GTCCCCGAGAATGATTAAAACAGAGTCCGGGTGTTGTTGTTCTTTCTCTGCGATCAGATCAGCGAGTTGTTGTAAAGCGGAGCTCACGTGTGCTTGCGGAGGAATGTAGACACTGACGAGAATGAATGAGCAAAACTCCCGCGGCGAATAGAACGGCTTGCAGTTAATGAAGAGCACTTCTAGATCTGAACAGCACATCTTCTTTAACACAGTTACATCTGTACACCACCTCTCATTGATGTAAAAGCATGTCCCGCCACCGCGTGGTTTCCCTGTTGATTCTGCGTCGCGGTCCGCTCTGAACAGCTGAAAACCCAGCAGACTCAATGCGCTGTCCGGAATGGCGTCTTTCAGCCAGGTTTCCGTGAAACACAGAGCAGCAGAGTTAGAAAAATCCTTATTTGTCCGGGAGAGCAGAAGGAGTTCGTCTGTTTTGTTGGGTAGAGAACGGAGGTTCGCCAGATGGATGCTAGGCAACGGCGTTCTTAATCCGCGCTGCCTGAGCTTGACGAGCGCGCCGGCTCGCTTCCCCCGTCTGCGCGTCCTGAAGCGCTTGATCAGCGCAGCAGCTCCCCCGACAACAATGTCCAGCAAAACATCAGAATAGTCGAAAACCGGTGAAATATCGGGTGGTGTGTATTTCCGAATGTCCAGCAATTCGTCTCTGGTGAAACTGATTGCAGGGATATAACTAAAGACAGGACAAACTAACAAAAACATAAAAACAACTGCGGAGCACGCCACGGAGGCAGCCATCAGCGTCGGCGCCATCTTGTAGATGGCGAGAGTGAAGGCCAAGACTCGCTCATCCAGAGCAGGGCTGCAGTTCCCCGTCGGTCGTGTTCACAGGCTTCTCCGCAAAGGTAACTACGCAGAGCGCGTCGGTGCCGGAGCTCCCGTTCTGAAACAAAAAGGCTCTTTTAAGAGCCACCCATGTTATCTATTGGAGAGTGCTTTTCTGTTTAATTTGCTAGTAATTACATACCATAAATGTATGCAACCAAATATGCATTATATCAACTAAATCGTTATTTTTTTTTTTTAAGTACAAATATGAACATTCATGATAGCCACTATCTCAAGCGATTCAGAATTAACTTTTTTTTGCCAAGTGTAAGCATAAACACAATGACTTTTTGTGTGCGTGGTTTCCAGTAGCTCTGTGTACATATATTCATACATACATACACAACAAACTAGAAAGCTAGAAAAAAAAGTAAATTGAGATGAAAGTAATGCGCACCAAGATCGGTAAGTTTGTATATTGTATATGCAACTAAGTAAAAAAACAGAAGTATGTCGTGAGGGAACAATTCAAATGCTGTATAAGTGTTCACAAGAGAGGCCTGCTGGGTCTGAGTAGAGATGTCACCATGACCTGCTTGTTGAGGAAAAACAGGATACTATCTTGAATTTCGGGAAGATGCTACCTGAGGAATGAGACATATTAAGTGTTTATCACACATTAGATATATATGATATATTAGAGAGACGACCATTGGCAAAACAATGGGCTAAAAGGTATAACAGTAGAGATGCATGCTCACTTGCTTTTGTCACACATATGATGGCGCTCACTGCTGTATTGTCTGACCTTCTTGCAAGAATAAACAATTGCAAGACTGTCTCTGACCGTGTTCTTGATTTAAGAAGAAAAATTATATTACAATATATTTACGGTGTAAGTATCTATTATTGCTTCGTGTGGCATAAACACCTAAGAGTACTGAATTATACATTATGAGTTATAAATGCATTATAACATCTGTGAGATAACTAAGATAATTATCCTTGTCCAGTTGTATTAATTTTAATGACATCCGATTAATGAATAGTTCAGAATGAATTAATAAACGCGAGTATGAAGTCCATAACTTGTTAGTGTAGAGCAGGGATCCTCAAATCTGGCCCAAGAGATCCACTTTCCTGCAGAGTTTAGCTCTAACCCTAATCAAACACACCTGATCATGCTAATCAATGTCTTCAGGGTCATTAGAAAATCACAGGTAGCTGAGTTTGATCAGGGTTGGAGCTAAACTCTGCAGCACATTGGACCTCCAGGGTAAGATTTGAGGAACCCTGGTGTAGAGTGTAGGGCTGGGAATTGATTCCAAAAAGAATCGATTCCGAGGCGTTGGGAGTCGAGAGTCAATTCTAAAGGTTGGAATCGATTCCATCAAGGGGAATCGACGACTCATTCAGAGCCCTTTTCAGTTCAACAAAGCTGATATGGATGCCTCTCAAACGGAAGGCTGCATCCTACGAAGGCTGCACACATTTAAATTCACGAAAATAAACTGAAAGAACGAGTCGGTACTGAGATCATCTGAATTTTAGGATGCAGCCTTCCGTTTGAGAAGCACCATTCATGCACTGTAATATGTTTTATACTGAAAGTAAAATTTTCGATTGAAAATAGCAACATGATCGTTTTATATGTGAGCATGCGTTCATGTGTTAAGTACGGTGGCCGAGAAGTGCAAAACAAATCACATTTCTGAAAACAAAATAACAAATTACAAACGCTAATGCAAGTCTAAAAAACAAAGTAACAATTCAGAAAGCACAACAAAAATTCAGAAAACATTATAACAAGTCAGAAAACACAATGACAAATTTGAAAACAAAATAACAAGTCAGAAAACACAATGAAAAATCCGAAAACAAATTTAGAAGTCAGAAAACACAATAACATATCAGACAAACCGGAAAAGGTAGGTATAGTTTGAGACAGCGCCATTGGTTTGGGATTACTCACCGCTGACTGGACGAGCCATCTGTCAATCAACGTATACAGGAAGAACCAGCCGAAGAACAGCAGAGTCGTGGTAGAAAGTTCGGAGATGGTATTAAAGTAGCTCAGTTTAAATGTATCGTATGAATTGCCCTTACTCTGGAAAAAAATATGGGTGTCTATTTAAATTTAGTTAAAAGTAGCTGTAAATCATCAGCTCTAGTGGATGGACAAGTGCGTGCCTTTGACATTTTGACACGATCGACCCGGGTTCGATCCCGCCTTTTGCCGAACTTTTTTTTTCTCCCTTTTCAAATCTCGTATCATATCGTAAAGGCATTTATTTTCAATAAAAAATAAGGAAATAATCAAAAAGTTTAAAATAAAGTATCGGGTAGGGTTAGGGTAGGTGTAGGGAGGGCTTTATTGTACCAATAAGGTGGCATCCATTTAATAATTAAAATTATAATTTACACTCAATACATTATTATTGCATACTGTTTTATAATGTACTACAATACTGAAGTGCAGATAATTGCCACTATTTGCAATACGTAGTATACTTGATAGCAGAAATCCTGCTATTTTAAAGGGATAGTTCACCCAAAAATGAAAATTTTATGTTTATCTGCTTACTCCCAGGTCATCCAACATGTAGGTGACTTTGTTTCTTCAGTAGAACACAAACAAAGATTTTTAAGTCCAACCGTTGGAGTCCATCAGTCGTATAATGCATGGCAATGGTAACAAAATATATGAGTGTAAAAAAAACATGCACAGACAAATCCAAATTAAACCCTGCAGCTCTTGACGACACATTGATGTCCTGAGAAACCAAACAGTATTTATATAATTTTTTACCTCTAATACACCACTATGTCCAACTGCTTTAAGCATCTTGCCAAAATTTCTTTGTAAATGGACACTTCCAAAAGAGATGAACAACAGTTTCAACAAAGTCGTCACAAAAAGAGCAACTGGAGGAAATATCACTTTTGATTTTTTTCATGTAATGCTTTGCAGGATATAACTTATTAATTATTTTGTAGGAAATCTCCTTTACTTTGTTAGTTAGTAAATAAGTATGAGGAAGCATCCACACTTTTTTCCAGCAGATGTTACCCACTGCATTATTCCAATAAGCAGTCACAGCTGGCAGAGTAATAATATTCTGCTGAAATAATGAACGAACTATCCTATTATTATTTTGTATGGAAATGCAAAACATAATCTACCAACAAAAGTATCAAGCAAATTAGGGAAAACCGGTGACAAAGGATTGGTACCTCTCATAAAAGATTCTGAGCAATACCGTTCATTAATCCAGTTGTCTAAGAACAAAAAAGCCTTAAAAACTTTATCTATCTGTAACTTTTTTCCTATCTTTAATGACATGTAAATCTCAATTTTATTATTTCAGTGTATAATGTATTAACAACCCCCTTTTTATTTTTTTTCCTGTTCTTTTTCTTTCTTTTTTGTTATTGTTGTTTATCTTTTTTATGTTAATGGTTGTATTATTCTATGTGTACTATTCTTGATTTTTGAGCATTAATAAAAAAAAAAAAAAAACTTATTTCGCAAGTATGGAGAACAGCGATAGATGGACGGACGCTGAAGTGCAGGCACTTGTAGCAAATGCAGCACTGCCAGTTGTCGTTGGAGTTTCTTAGTCCTCCTTAGTTCTTTCAATCGCTTTACGTATACGTCGACTTTCCATGTCCACTGTGAAACCCGCGAGACACAACAAACACACAGCTCCGATCACAGCGTCCTCCATCCTCCTGTTGTTAATGTTGTTCTTCTTTGTTTCTGTTGTTGAACGCACAAATGACATCGCTGTCGACCGGCTTACGTCACTTCTTAGTACACACTGTCGGTGCGAATGCAACCCTTTAAATGGTACTGGGAAATAGTTCACGCAAAATCGTCCCAGTACTTTAGTACCGTACATTTAGTTCTGGAACTAAAGGGGTGCGAAAGGGCCTATTGAAAAGGTACAAAACTGTTCTTTGAGGAACATTATTTGTACCATTGTGTACCTTTTTTTCTGAGAGTGTAGAAGAAAGAAAATATAATAACAATTTAAATTGAAATAAACAGTGTAACTTGTGAACATTTGAATCACAGTGTTTAACATAAACACACACTTGCTGAGGGTTACTGTGTGGACAGTAAACACACTGAGGTCAGACATAATACACACATTATACACATTCACATTCATTCCTTGGCAATATTGTATTTTATATTATTTCATTTCATTGTGATTGACAAAAACAGTTATTGGCATGATTTTTCACTTGTTTAAAAGTAAAATAATTTTATAATTCATGCATAAAAGGGTAATATACAGTAAAGGGCAGGTTTAGCTCTTTAATAAATGAACTACATAATAATTAATCAATATTATTAATTAATAGTAATCATTTAATAATGTAATAGATAAATAAACACATTTGTTGCATGTTTAATTATTTGATAGTATTGTTTAATACATTTTAGTATGTTTTATAATACATTTTAGTATGTTTTATAAAACATTTTAGGCCTACATATATTATTAGCTATTTTTATTTTTGTTTTGTTTTGTTTTCCAGTTAATTTTATTGCTTCCAGTTGTTTATTTCATTTAGTTTTCATTTCTACGTTTTATTTATTTAACATTTTTCATTTAATATGTATTTTCTATTTTATTTCCATACCAGTAATAAAAGACTGTAAAAATGCAGCAAAACAAGCTCCCTTACAGTGAAAAAGTAGATACATTTATGTAATTTTACAGTAGCATACTATTAAATGTACAATTTTTGGGAGAAAAAGAAAAAATAATTTTATAAATTACAGAGAAAAAACATGAATTGATATTTCCAGAAAGTTTTTTTTTTGCATTATTTTAGTGTCATGCGTATAATGAAACTCAGCTGTATTCTGTGGGGTTCTCAGCTTACTGTTTTCACACAGAATAGCCTTACAAGATGTAAATTATTGTAATAAATAGTAAATACACAGATTATAATTTTTTTCTAATATTTTTCTATAACTTCAATTATGGCAGTATTTCATGTTAAATAGATACAATGTCTTTAAAATCCAATTTATGAAGGCAGATTAGTTCCATCTTGTTGGAGTAAAAAAAAATAAAAAACACATCTGCAATTCCATGGTTTAGCCACTAGACTCCTATATAGAGCTCTATAAAAAAGGCTTATAAATTATAGTTGTTTTAGACATAAATACAAGATTTTTTAAGATTTAAGATTTGGATTTATATAAAGACATTCTCAAAGACAACTTGTTGTAAAGTTAAAATTTTTTTGTTTGAAATGTTGGTCTGAAATGTCAGTTTTTGCATTAAAACTGTGTGTTTTGCATAAAAAATGTGTCTCTGTGTGCGTGTGCGTGTGTCTGTGTCTGTGTGCACGTGTCTTTGTCTGTGCGTGTGTGTGTCTGTGTGTCTGTATGTTTCAGGTATCGGCGACTGCTGAGAAAGCCTGTTGTTTTTCCCTGATGAGCTCACAGTCGACATGGAGCCGCTGTTTGAAACGATGGAAGGAAAGATGGGCGAGTTCATTGCTGATTTGCGGCAGCACACCAACACACTCCTCAGCACCGTCTGTGAGTCTAAGACCCGCTCATACAGTCATACAGTCTCTTTTTATTAGACATATGCAGGCTCTATGGTTACCACTTTAACAGAGAGTTATTTTAACTGTTATTTCTCTGATTTAAGTAAAGGTGGTCTTCATGACTGTGCATGGTTGGCGTTGAAAGCTGCAAATGGGATGGATATTCCACGTGTGGGGTATGTAGAACTTGATGATAGTTTATTTGGGGTCACATTACCTAGGAAAGGGATTTTGATAGTAAGGATGCCTGTTCTGCTACTATTTATGCTCAGAAGGAGAAAATTCCTGCTGTGTTGGGTATGAATATTATTCGAGAGTGTTATGTCAACTTATTTAATGAACATGGTGCTGAGCTTTTTCAGATTCCCTGAATACGATCAGCTCCCCCAGCATGGAAACAGGCACTCCGCTGTTGTCAAAAAATTGAAGCTGTTTCAAGTTCTTCTTCGGTATATAAGGTGAGAGTGGCTACTGAGACTATAGTTCCTGTTAACTGTCCCCAAGGTGCAGCGATAGAATTTATTTTAGAACCGCTGGGGCCAGAGGAAAATGCCCTTCCAGAAGGTTTGCTGCTGTCTCCCTCTTTGGTGTATGCAGAGAGGTGGTTAGTGTATGCACCCATTGTTAATGTAGGGAGTACGGAGGTATGGGTGGCACCCCGGCGTATTATAGGTACAGTCCAAGTAGTGAAAGTGGTAAGTGCCCCTGGACTTAGGTTACAAATTTGTCCTGAAAATGTTTATAGTGCCCAAGTGTCTGTTCATGTAGTTGAGCCATTGTCTAGTTGCAACATTGACTTTCCATCTTTTGAAGGACTTTCGGAACAGGAAGTGGAACAGGCAAAGCAGTTACTTAATAAATATCAGATCATTTCTACTACTGAGGGCGATATAGGGTGTACAGCTTTGATTAAACATGAGATTCCGCTAGTGGATGATAAACCAGTTCGACAACCATATAGACAAATTCCTCCTTCTCAATATGAGTCTGTAAGGTCTCATATTCAACAGCTTTTGAATAGTAAGATGATAAGGGAGAGCAGTAGACCTTATTCATCCCCAATTGTCCTTGTGCAGAAGAGGGATGGAACAATTAGGATGTGTGTTGACTGTCATCAATTAAATGCGAAAAACCAGAAAGGACGCTTATCGTTGCCGCAAATTGAAGAGTCTTTGGATGCTCTGACTGGGGCAAGGTGGTTTTACACCTTAGATTTAGCAAGTGGGTACAATCAGGTTGCGGTAGCTGAGGTAGATAAGGCGAAGACAGCTTTCTGTACTCCATTTGGGCTGTTTGAATTCAATCATATGCCCTTTGGGCTGTGTAATGCACCAGGAACATACCAAAGACTCATGGAACGGCTGTTTGGGGATAGGCGGTTCTCTTCTTTTCTTTTGTATCTAGATGATATAATTGTGTTTTCCTCTTCTGTACAGGAACATTTGTTACGCTTGGAGGAGGTCTTTAAGCGATTGCAGCAGGAAGGTCTTAAGATTAAACTGAGTAAATGCAGTTTTTTTCAGAAGCAGGTAAAGCATTTAGGGCATCTGGTATCTGAGCAGGGTGTTACCACTGACCCTGATAAAGTGGCGGCAGTAAAAGAATGGAGTCGCCCATCACATCTGGCAGAGCGTCATTCATTTTTAGGTTTTGCCAGCTATTATCGCCGGTTTATTGAGGGATTTGCTAAGCTGGCTAAGCCTCTTCATGAATTGGTAACGAGATTGAGTGGTTCTGCAAGAAAGGGTAAGACCCCACGGCTGCCTTTGGTGTCTGTGTGGAATGCAGAGTGTGAGAATGGTTTTCAAACATTAAAGGCAAAGTTGGTTACAGCACCCGTGCTTGCATATGCAGATTTT
>NW_015507543.1:8572-14659 GCF_001515645.1 Sinocyclocheilus grahami | reverse complement strand
ATGATATAATTGTGTTTTCCTCTTCTGTACAGGAACATTTGTTACGCTTGGAGGAGGTCTTTAAGCGATTGCAGCAGGAAGGTCTTAAGATTAAACTGAGTAAATGCAGTTTTTTTCAGAAGCAGGTAAAGCATTTAGGGCATCTGGTATCTGAGCAGGGTGTTACCACTGACCCTGATAAAGTGGCGGCAGTAAAAGAATGGAGTCGCCCATCACATCTGGCAGAGCGTCATTCATTTTTAGGTTTTGCCAGCTATTATCGCCGGTTTATTGAGGGATTTGCTAAGCTGGCTAAGCCTCTTCATGAATTGGTAACGAGATTGAGTGGTTCTGCAAGAAAGGGTAAGACACCAAGGCTGCCTTTGGTGTCTGTGTGGAATGCAGAGTGTGAGAATGGTTTTCAAACATTAAAGGCAAAGTTGGTTACAGCACCCGTGCTTGCATATGCAGATTTTCACAAGTCTTTTCAGGGTTTGGGAGCAATTTTGTCCCAGGAGCAGGGTGGTAAGCGTCGTCCCATTGCGTATGCCAGTAGGGGTCTGCAGAGGACAGAGCGAAATATGGAAAACTACAGCTCCATGAAATTGGAGTGTTTGGCCCTGAAATGGGCTGTACGTGATAAGTTTAGGGAATATTTGTTGGGGAATAATTTTGTTGTTTACACCGACAATAATCCTCTCTGTCACTTGCAGACCTCAAAGTTGGGCACTTTAGAGCAGCGGTGTTTATCACAGCTGGCCTCTTTTAATTTTGGGATCAAGTACCGACCAGGAAGGGTAAATCAAAATGCAGATGCGTTGTTTCGGCAGGCCATAAATGATGTATTGCCAGGAACAGAACTTCCCAAATTCTTACAGCAGCAGTTGAGGGAATGAGCTCCAGAACAGATTGTGGTGAGTGTCAGTGAAGTTGCTGCATTGCCTGGACATTCACAGGAAGATCTCTCTTACCTGCAGAAGACAGACCCAATTATTGGCCCTATTATAAAGGCTTGGAATGTGGGCAGTGTTTTACATTCTTCAGAGTTGACTGGTAGGGATCAAGCTGTAAAGGACCTGGTTAGGCAGTGGGATCGATTGTGTGAGAAGGATGGGTGCCTTTATCGTTTCTCGTATACACCTGATGGTCATCGAGAGATCTATCAGTTGCTGTTACCTCAAAACCTTCAAAGGGAGGTGTTCAGCAGTTTGCATGACAGTCATGGGCATCAAGGTAAAGATCGAACGGCAGAATTAGTGAAGTGTCATTGTTATTGGCCAGGGATGATGAGAGATGTGGAACGATGGTGTAGGGAATGTCAGCGGTGTATTCTCGCTAAAGCAGTCCAACCGAGGGTGAGATCTTTTATGGGAACGTTACAAGCATCCCGCCCTCACGAAATGTTGGCCATTGATTTTACCTTGTTAGAGCCAGCAAGTGATGGGAGGGAGAATGTTTTGGTGCTCACTGATGTTTTTTCTAAGTTTACGCAAGCTATCCCGACTCGGGATCAGCGAGCAAGCACTGTGGCAGAGGCTTTGGTTCGGCATTGGTTTCATTTGTTTGGGGTCCCATGTCGTCTACATTCAGACCAAGGGCGAAATTTTGAAAGTAACCTTATTGGTCAGTTATGTAAGGTTTATGGTGTACAGAAGAGTCGCACAACTCCGTAACATCCGCAGGGTAATGGGCAGTGCGAACGTTTTAATCGGACTCTCCATGACCTGTTGCAGACTTTGCCCCCAGAGAAAAAGAAGGGGTGGCCTCAACATCTGCCACAGCTTGTCTATGCTTATAATACCACAGTGCATTATTCTACTGGTATGAGCCCACATTTCTTAATGTTTGGATGTGAACCCAAATTGCCGGTTGATTTCTTGTTAAACAATCAGTTGGAAGAGACTGTAGAGACGCCTGAACAGTGGATTGTCGAACATCAAGGTAGGCTTTGGGCAGCACATAGTGAGGTGCAGGAGAGGCTGAAAGAAAAGGTTGCTCGTCGTAACAGATGCTATCAGGGTGGAATAAATGACCATGGTTTTAGAAAGGGTGAGTTGGTCTACCTCAAAAACCATTATCGTGGGCGAAATAAAATTCAGGATGTGTATGATTCATGTTTGTATAAGGTGGTGTGTGAATCAGGAGAACAGGGTGCTGTATATTCCGTGGCTCCTGTGTCTCAGGCAGGGCCTGTGAAGCAGGTCCATCATTGATGGCGGTGTTGCAGGTAATTGTAGAGGTTTTTATGTAGGATTTGTAAGCGTTTTGCTTTTATTATTTTAATGAGATTAAAATAAAAATTTAAAATTAGAGTCATTTTTCCTTGAATGTTGTTAATTGTGTTTGGTTATTTGTTTTTTTGTATTAGGTTTAGTTGATCGCTGTTCCTCCCGTGTTTGTTATGTTGTATTTCCTCAGCTAGCCGGTCCTTGTATGTGCACGCTGTATGCTTCCAGTGCAATTAAGATTTGATGATTGTTGAGAATCGGACTGGCTAGCAGAGTGTTTTATTTTCTTTCTTGTTTGTTTGGTTTTCTTATTTGTACATCACTTCCAGCCTCGTGTTGCCAACCAACCTTTGTACCGTTTATACATGTTGATGCTTTGAAACACATGCATTATTTATTTGCATGAGGGTTATGTTTGCAGTGATATTAACCGTTGATTTGGAGTACTTCTTTTGAGTGAGGTGTGTCTTGCATGTAGTAGGAATTGAAGGGTGTTTATGAAATTTCCTTTTTTTCTTTTTGAATTAATTTGTGCAGAGAAGCTTGGATTGTATTGGGGTTTATAGAGGGTTGGCTGGCTATTAATATTCTTTTTATGAGGAGAAATTAATTTCTGTTATATGATGTATTTTGTTTGCGTTTATTTTGTTATACTGGTTCATTTGTATTAGTAAACGTTTTTTTTGTGATGTAAGTTTATGATTGCTAGTTTTTTGTGGTCACCCTTGCTTGAAGGAGGAGTAACACATAGTTCCCAGGCTGTTCTACCGTCTTACATATGAATGAACACAGGAAACTTTAGGCCGCTGCGAGTCTCTCCGTCTCACACAGCACAATAAAAACAGTGTGAATCAAACACGCTGTACCTGCCTGTCGAGTGAGATAGTGGTAGCGAGTGTTTGAAGATGAAGTCTCAGGTTCTGCTTTGTAATAAAGTGGAAAATCTGACCGGGATTGTTCTATGTACAGCTGGCGTCTTGGCTTTGTCTTCAAGTCTCAAGTTCTGGCATCTGGAACCTCATGACCCTCAAGATTTTTATATTAATGTCCGTCCGGCCTTGTCATGTTTATTCAAAACTTAAAAACTTGGTCTTTCTGGTGAAAACGACAGACTTCTCCAATCATTCAGTGCCATTTAAACCCCACAACGCCAATCAACAACCAGTGCACTGAACAAAGCCATGCTTTAAAGGGATAGTTCACCCAAAAATGAATATTTGATGTTTATCTGCTTACCCCCAGGGCATCCAAGATGTAGGTGTGTGCGAATAACTGAACATTATTTATATATATTTTTTTACCTCTAATACACCACTATGTCCAACTGCCATGAGCGCGCACGGCATCCGGTGCGTGGGGTGTGTACGCGCTCTGGTGTAGTTTACGTTAATGGGTGTGTTCAGGTGTCCAGTTGGACATAGTGGTGTTTTAGAGGTAAAAAAATTATATAAATACTGTTCGGTTTCTCGCACAAACCGATCGTTTCGTGTCTTAGGACATCAATGTGTCGTCACGAGCCGCAGGGTTTAATTTGGATTTTTCTGTGCATGTTTTTTTTTACTCTCATAGATTTTGTTACCATTGCCATGCATTATACGACTGATAGACTGCAACGGTTAAAGTTAAAAATCATCATATGTGTTCTACTGAAGAAACAAAGTCACCTACATCTTGGATGCCCTGGGGGTAAGCCGATAAACATCAAATTTTCGTTTTTGGGTAAACTATCCCTTTAAGTGCTACTTAGGAGTGCTGAAATGTCACCTTATAGAATGTCTCGAAATTGTAGTACACGCTTGTTTATTGAAATGTTAACCTAATGCTGCGATCCAGACAACTCGGATATAATAAATATTATAATATAATATAATACAATATAATTATATTTTATTATACATATGTTATTCTTTACATAATAATATACTTTATATAAAAATCGGGTCCAGTACGTTGCTGGTTTTCGTGCAAGTCATTGACAGATACACCCCCCCCACCCCCCCATCTTTGAAGTATATTTACTACATTATTTATTTGTCTTTTTTTTTTTGTTCAGTCATTTAATTTAGATGTGTATTTTGATGTTCTATTTTTTTCTGCCCTTTTTAATTGTTTCATTTATAAATTCATTTAAAACAACAACAAAACGAGTAATAAAGTGTACAATAAAGTACAATGAAATCCTTATATTATAATCACATTGCACTTGAATAAAGTTAAAGGTGTAATCTGCCGATTGTCCTGCAGGTGACCGCATAACTCTGTCTTTCTTACGATGCACTTAGGGCTTTACGATTACTCGAGAGCAGCACTTTTTTCCAAGTTCCAGTACATTTAGCCTTTTCTTTCATCAAGATGATGATGAGAGGGGAATTTTTTTTAACAATTTAAGAAATTGTGTTGAAAATGTATAATAAAACATAGGTTCATAACTTTAAAAAATCAACCATTTGGTGGCCAAATCATTTATTATTAACATCTAAATATCTGTATACACTTGGAAGCAAAAAAAAAAAGAAAAAGGATTGATTGATTGTTTGTTTCGAGTTTTCTTTTAAGCGAAATACAAGAATGTGAAACAAAAAGCAACTATTCAAATACAGAACTCGTGCATGGACTTCATGAATATAAGAATATAGAAATACAACACAAACAGAATCTAGATACAAAATGAAATGCAAGTGTATAAAGAAGATTAAGAAAAGTTGACAAACGTAGCATGCCATATATTCAGCTTTAAGTCCTAAATATATATATATATATTTTTTAGAGTTTCTCTGAAATATGAATAACTTTATCTTAATGGCAGCTGATCCACATAATCTGTGGTACAATAATAAGCTGGGTAATATTTAGAGCTGTTTTTTTTGTCTCTGTATTCGGTCTCGGATACTTCGGTCATCATCTTCTGGGACGATAGTAAGTACATAGAAAACGTTTGCAGGACTCTGCTCCATACTAATAAACAATGATATCAGATTGAACACAGTCCGAGAAGATAAATCTTCGAGTTCACTTGCAAGGTTAAACTTAAAGCCAAAATAAATTTGCATTAGAACAAATACATATATTTTTTTATTTGAAACAAATTTAAGTAAAGCCCAAATGCAATTTTTTTTTTAAAATGAGTTTACGGTGATACACTATCACACATAAAAGCGTATCTATCAAATACGTGAGTAACACTTGATCTTCACTAATAAGCATTAATTCAAACAACTGTTGCACTTTGATTCTTAAACAAAAGCGTTGTAGTGTCATCTCGATCGATTCTGAAGTTGCAGTACGCGGGTTCAGCTTCTATGATTAAGCAAACACTTCATTCCATTCATGTTTGAAGCTTAAAACTAAAATATTAACATCAGCTGCCCTTTCAGTGAGAAAATGGGTGGCTCTTAAAAGAGCCTTTGGGTGTGAGAGCTGGAGCGGAGCTCTACTTGGAGCTGGTGTACTTGGTGACGGCCTTGGTGCCCTCAGACACGGCGTGTTTGGCCAGCTCCCCGGGCAGCAGCAGACGCACGGCGGTCTGGATCTCCCGGGAAGTGATGGTGGAGCGCTTGTTGTAGTGAGCGAGACGAGACGCTTCACCGGCGATGCGCTCGAAGATGTCGTTGACGAAAGAGTTCATGATGCCCATCGCCTTCGAAGAGATCCCGGTGTCAGGATGAACCTGCTTCAGCACTTTGTAGACGTAGATGGCGTAGCTCTCCTTCCTGGACTTTCTGCGCTTCTTTCCTCCCTTCGCGGCGGTCTTAGTGACGGCCTTCTTGGAGCCTTTCTTAGGCGCGGACTTTGCTGGTTCAGGCATGTTTCTGCTGCGAGACTAAAATCTCCCGAATCGATGATTAGAATGAGCGAGACTGAGGCATTTATTGACTAATCT
>NW_015507543.1:7058-8042 GCF_001515645.1 Sinocyclocheilus grahami | reverse complement strand
GAACGAGTCACAAAACAAAACAGAGAAACAAACAAACTGAATAATAATTGTTCAGCTCAACAAGAACACTTATATTTTATATTTTTTCGGTGCAACACACCAGCATTTAACTAGTTTCACTTTTGAAAGTGGATTCATCACAAACGTTTACTAATTTATTTGAGACATAAATCACCAACAAAACTTCAAGAGGGACTCTTCATGTGACAGTGTGGGTGGCTCTTAAAAGAGCCGTTGTGTTTGTGGTTTAAAGGCTTTTAACCTCCGAAACCGTACAAGGTGCGTCCCTGTCGCTTGAGCGCGTACACCACGTCCATGGCGGTGACGGTCTTTCTCTTGGCGTGCTCGGTGTAGGTGACCGCATCGCGGATCACGTTCTCCAGGAACACCTTCAGCACCCCGCGGGTCTCCTCGTAGATCAGACCGGAGATGCGCTTGACGCCGCCGCGGCGCGCGAGACGGCGAATGGCGGGTTTGGTGATTCCCTGGATGTTATCGCGCAGAACTTTACGGTGGCGCTTAGCGCCTCCTTTCCCGAGTCCTTTACCGCCTTTGCCTCTTCCAGACATGTTAGAGATCTTTCTTGATTCAATCAAGTGAGAAAACGAATAAGAGACAAGAGCGGCAGGGAGGCCTTTTACATCTGCTTACAGGACCTAACTGAAACCAGCGCGTCACGTGGTGCACCCCTCCCCCGCTAGTTAGAGCAGGAAACAATGAGGTTTAAAAAGTGTTGGCCCCCTTCCTGATTTCTTATTTTTTTGCAAGTTTGTCACACTTTAATGTTTCAGATCATCAAACAAATTTAAATATTACACAAAGATAATGCAAGTAAATACAAAATGCAGTTTTTAAATGATGATTTCATTTATTAATGGAAAAAAAGCTGTCCAAACCTACGTTGCCCTACGTGAAAAATTAATTGCCCCCTCCTGTTAAATCATAAAAGAACTGCAATTAACCACATTATTTTAGAAAGCTGAG
>NW_015507543.1:4141-6418 GCF_001515645.1 Sinocyclocheilus grahami | reverse complement strand
GAGCCGTTTTAGGTAGGCGTGGTTAACTCTTAACTTTTATAAAGAATATCTCTTTGGTTTTGAGACTTTAGTGTTTGCAACTTTACAGATCTTCTTTATGCACCAAGAGCTTGTAACACTCCAAAGAGAAAGGAAAAATTGAAATTGCATCATATGACCCCTTTAAGTGATATACATATTGATCCTACTGTGGCTAGCTCAGCAATTCCTCCTTGGCTTTTCCCAATGCCTTTGATTGATATCCAGTTGCATAAAGAAAAACAAAACAATGAAACAAGCGTATTAGAAAGTTCAGCTGTACAGAAATATATAGATCTTACATATTATAGTGTAGTACAAATATACACTGATGGTTCAAAGGATCCAGACTCTGGGAAAACAGCTGTAGCAGTATATATTCCCCTATTCAAAATTAAAATGTCAAAAAGAACTTCAGATCATATTTCTGTATTTACTGCAGAACTAATAGCAATCTTACTAGCACTTCAGTGGATAGAAGAAATACAACCAACAAAGGCAGTGATATGCACAGATTCTCTTTCAGCACTAAACGGTTTGTCAAGTGGAAATTCATTAGCCCCACCTCATAAAGCGCTGCTATTTCTGTTGCATATAAGAAACATCAAACAGCAAGCGAAACAAAAGCTAGTGAAGCGCCGCTACTCGTTTGAGCTGTGCAGTGCAAACCGTTTATCAGCTCGGATCAGCGCAGAGCAAACAAACTTCTCCGAGCTCAGAACGGGTTTACTCAGGAAGCAGTGTTGATTTCGCGACACTGTTACTGCACAGTGTGCGAGATCCAGTGAGAAGCACTTGAATTTGCTGCAGAATGAATAAAGGTTGCTGTGAGCTCTAGTGAGAAGCATTCAAATTCTGCACAGAAATCTGTTATAAACAGGTCAAACAGCGCTGACATATAACCAGAAGTAGTAACACTAACTATAACCATGGTGTTGTGGAAGAAAGAGTTAATTTTCATTACGTTATGCATTTCAGGGTTTGTACAAAGTTTTGAGAGAGAAATTCAAGTACTTTTAAGTATTTCACACAACTATTTACAGCACTTTAAAACTCTAGCAAGCATACAATTAAAATGTTATTTTTAAAGGGATGACCAAAATATACTTTGTGGTAAACACTTTATATTTTAAAATTATAAAATCACTATTATAAAATTTTAAATCATCAAGAAATCAAATTTTGTAAAAGTGTTTGTGTATGAAGTAAGAAAAGTCACAAAGTGCCTTGAAAAAAAAAACTTCCCTGACTGAATCACACAAGAGAGCTCCTTTTATAAATACTGAAGTTGTTGGTCAGTTCCGTATACTATATAATACTACAGAACAATAATGGTACATTTAATGAGAGTAGAATGTTAATTTTCTTTGTAAAACTTACATTTTGCACGTTACTGTTGTTAATAAATGTACATTTTGTGCTTCCCAACTCAAGCTCAGTGCTTTACTGTTAAATGTGCATTAGCAAGAAATAAATGTGTAATATTACTGGTAACTACATTTATTAATGCAAAGCTATAATAATTTTATGATTTAATTATCGTTTTTTAAATTATTTTTAATACCCCCCATCAGGGCTCCAGACTAACTTTTGAGAGCAGTGGCAGCAGCGCCACTAAGTTCTAAAGATGTTGGCATCAGGAGCAAATTTGGTAGCGCTTGGGGTGGTGTGCGGGAGTATTAAAATATAAATCATTTAATCATAAAATTACTATTGTTTTGCATTAATAAGTGCAGTTACTTATAATATTACATGTTCATTTCTTGTTTATTTTTCTTTTGTTTTGACAGTATTGCATTTGACAGTAAAGCACTAAGCTTGAGTTAATATGCATACAACATTTATTTTTATTAAGAACAGTAACAGGTGCAAAATCAAATTTTTATATATTCCACTCTTATTAAATGTACCATTATCCTTCTAGTATATGGAACTGACCAACTTCAGTGATTATGTGTGATTTAGTAGCAAATTGAAGAAAAAGTTTGTTTTTCAAGGTACTTTGTGACTTGTCTTACTTCATACAAAAAAAGTGTAAAATTCTGACAAAAATCTGATTTCTTGATTTTTTTGACAATATCTATTATAAATAATTATATTTGATAATAATTTGATAATAGTGATTTTATAATTTCAAAAATATAGAAAAAGTAGAAATGAATGACTAATAAGCCAATAAGTGGTCCTCTGTTGTCGTCTACTGGTTATAATTGTGATTTGATGTATTTTTATTTACATAAGTGTTTGTTTACCACTGTG
>NW_015507543.1:2477-3029 GCF_001515645.1 Sinocyclocheilus grahami | reverse complement strand
CCTCTCGTTGAGAGCTGGGTTTGTGCTCCCTCAGCCAAGGTAAAGGGGGTCAAGGGAGTGTGTTGCTCCCTCAGCTAAATAACTGCTAGCGTTCCACCATTGGAACATGCTGTAGGTTGAGCTCCCTCTCGATTGAGAGCTGGATGTTTGCTCCCTCAGCTACAAATTTACTGCTAGCCACTCCAGCATTATAGCCATAGATTGACTTGATGACTTCTCAAGACATAGCGTTTTTGGGATGCGCTATTTCCATCTATGGGCTGCTCTTTCAGAGTGCCACGAGAACCCCTAGAAAGGTATTTCTAAAATCCACATAGCTGGTAAGTGTGCACGTTATGCTTTGCCCACTTTCTAAAATCCACATAAGTGGTAAGTGTGCACGTTATGCTTTGCCCACTTTTCTAAAATCCTGTACAGTAAGAGACACGCGCAACAGCTTCGTGCTCTTTCTGCGTGGTTTAAAACCCCAGTTCCGCCTTGGGCACCACTCCTTCTATGTATCCTCTGGAAACCTACTTTAACAGGGTGTTGCTACTAGGGGTCTGTTGAGAC
>NW_015507543.1:0-2467 GCF_001515645.1 Sinocyclocheilus grahami | reverse complement strand
TTCCCGCTCGATGCCTCAGCAAGAGGGGATATCCTGGTGATCGGGTGGCCCCTTAGGACGAAAGCATAAGCCCAGCCCAGACGTCCAGGAAATTTTTGCAGTGCCGTGCCAGGGGCCTAATGATCAAGAAGGCTCCCGCAGAAGCCTGTGATCTGGCCGCATAATCCAGGAAGTATGAAGCCGAAACCCGGCTTATCATACCGTCTGGACATATATATGACTAGTAAGTAATACCTCAAACATACACTACCTAAAGTTTAAGGGTCAGATTTGTCATGTTTTTGAAAGAAGTTTTTTATGCTCACCACTGCTGCATTTATTTGATTAAAATACAGTAAAACAGTAATATTGTGAAATTACAATTTTTTTATAACTATTTTCTATTTCAGTATGTTTTAAAAAATGATCAAAGCTGAATTGTCAGCATCATTATGCCTGTCTTCAGTGTCACATGATCCTTCAGAAATCATGCTTTGTGAAAACAAGAATAAATTACATTTTACAATATATTCACATAGAAAACAGTTATTTAAAAAAATAATATTTCACAACATTACTGTTTTTATTTATGATCAAATAAATTCTGTTTTCTTGGTGAACATGAGACTTATTTCAAACTTAAATAACACAAGGGATTCGAATATTAATCCATTTATTCTAATAAAATCCAAGAAGCTCTTAAAAATATTAACATAAATAGTATTGTTTTCCTCTGGTGATTTGTATTGTATACCCAGAATGCAATGCACAGTGATGCAGATTCCCATTCTCTATCTCCAAGCTACACACTCTTACACAGTGTCTACACTGGATACGACAAAGTGACTGTTAAAAATCATTTGAACTTTGTGTCAGTACATCATAAATAGAACAAGGAGTCATCTGTTTACTGTGGATTTGTTGTGTCGCGCCGCATCCAGTGTAAACAGCATCACTGATTATAATAGGTTATATTGTATTTTGTTGCGTCGTCCGTTGTAGACTCGGTGTTAGAACTTATATTAAATATCGTTACATATGATGTATGTATGATGCCATCCATAATTGATAGAACTTTTTTTATTTCAAAGACTGAAAATCATCAATAAACCACAAGGTAATTATAACTTATTTCAAGAATAATAATAAGAATAACAAGAATAAATAAAAATGCATATGACTTAATATGGCTTATTTTTCAGTGGGTAGAAAGTTCTCATTAAACATTGCTTTCTTCTCACATTTGTGCATTTTCAGATGTTGTGCATATTTATGAAACAAAATGTTTAACTTTTAACTTTGTTTAACTTTTTAACATCATAATATCTGTTGTCTTATTTCTCTTTTCAGAGTTTAGCTCCAACCCCAACTAAGCAGATCTGAGCAGCTGATCAAGGATCACCAGAAACTTTGCAGAACGTTGGTCCTCCATGCCCAGGACTGGACACCAGTGTTGTAAGTCATCAATCTAGCATCTAGCGCTGTAGTAGAGTCCGGACTCGAGACATTTTTCTATGGTCTCGGACTTGTCTCGGACTCGTTGGTGTTTGCACTCGGACTTGTCTCGGACTTGGTCATTGGACTCGCCAAGTGTTCTCGTTGGTCTCGACCGAGTCCAGCAATATGCTTTTTTTTCTCCTTCGAAACAAAATCACATTTGCATGTCGCGCCTGAAAACGCGTGGAAAACGCTAGGCGCGCCGCTTTCTCCTTCTTTCCAAAGCCCTCTGTAGCCTGCGCTCTATGCTTGCGCTCCCGTGGCGTCTGCCGTTGCTAAGCAACTATGACCTGCGCTCTCATGTCTCATTTAGAAGGCTGCACCCTCCGGAGGTCGCATCCTCTGTAGGATGCATATACGAAGTGTCCTCAACCTAGAATTAAACGAGACGGCCTTCGTAGGACAGGCGGAAAAGGAAACCGGAAGTATCACGTTGCTATGCCAACACATTTAGAGCATCATTGCTCTCACACTACTTAAATTAAGGGAAATTATTTCTAAATTTGGAAAGTAATTTGAAAAAAAAAAAGCCTTTACTTGTTTTATTGTGTTCAATGTTTGAGGAGCTGCAGCGTACGTACAGCAGGCATCTATTAGAGAAAAAAGGAGGAGGATATTGAAAACAAAGTTTATCCGTTTTTACAGAGGCGAATTAAGGTAAGTTGTAAACACCACATCTGCGCTTGTGTGTACGTTACATCTGCCGGCGCCGGCATTTTTCAAATTAACAACGGTTGTTCACGGCGACGCAAAGAATTGTGGGTTATCTGTAGCAGCGAAGGATACACCTCATGCATCCTCCGAATTCCTGTGAAAGAAGGTCGCATTCGGAGTGTCCTACTTGCTTTTCTGAAATGAGACAGCCTCGATGACGTACGCAGCCTTCGAATGCGACCTCCGGAGGATGCAGCCTTCTAAATGAGACACAGTTTTTGTTACGGGAAAGGATTGGTTGATTCTTGTCACATGACCCGCGGTGCGCTTGCTGTGT
>NW_015507542.1:35810-63990 GCF_001515645.1 Sinocyclocheilus grahami | reverse complement strand
TTCAGGGAACGAGGGTTACATACGTAACCGAGACGTTCCCCCTCACAGTTTTTGCTGTGACACGGTATACATAAATTGTGAACTTTAATTTAGCTTGCAGAAAATATAGTTTGTGAGAATCATCCTCAAACTTAATCTTGAACTCGTAAAGGGGAATCCAGGGAAGCAGACGAACAAGGAAACATAAGGGAGGCACACATGAAAACCATCACTGGAGGTAAGTAGAGCATGTAATAGTCCATAGTCATCACTGAGACTGCACAAAGAGGGAGTGCAAGGTAGGTAGGTGTGTGTGTGTGCGTGGGGAGGGAACAAACAGACCAGGGACACTACTCTGAAGAAATATGATCTTAAAAAGATGCAGTAACCACTCATAAAAAGTTATGAATTGCACTGGGTATCAAACCATGTATCTGATGCCAATATGATTTATCTTTTTTCTTGCATATAGTTTTCTTTAAAATAAAAGTAACTTGCTTGCAGTAGTGGAAAGAGTACTGAAAATTTCTACTTAAAGGGATAGTTCACCCAAAAAAATTAATTTGATGTTTATCTGCTTACCCCCAGGGCATCCAAGATGTAGGTGACTTTATTTCTTCAGTAGAACACATATGATGATTTTTAAGTCCAACAGTTGCAGTCTATCAATCGTATAATGCATGGCAATGGTAACAAAATCTATGAGAGTAAAAAAAACATGCACAGACAAATCCAAATTAAACCCTGCGGCTCGTGACGACACATTGATGTCCTAAGACACGAAACAATCGGTTTGTGCCAGAAACCGAACAGTATTTATATAATGTTTTACCTCTAATACACCACTATGTCCAACTGTCTTTGGGCACGCGCACGGCATCCGGTGCGTGAGGTGTGTATGCGCTCTGGCGTAGTTTACATTAATGGGTGTGTTGATATCCAGCCGAAGAGCAATCAACCATAACTTCAGGCGTTCAGAAGTTGGGAATACGTGGAAAGTCACCACTCCCGAATGAGTTCGCGTGAGAGAACGTAATCTTTTAGTTTTAAGTCGGTTTGAACAATCCGGATAAGCGCAAGTAAGTACCATTTTGATTAGCCGTCGTACCTACAATGACTGTGTACTGTGTAAACAATGCATGACGTATACGCGCGAGAGATCACTTCCGGCGCTTGCGTTAACTACTTAATTTTTCATATTCATTCGTTTTAAATTTGTACTGCACATAGAATAACATATAAATGACACAGACTCACATTTCTGGTGTCATCTTCAGCATTCTGCTCCTTTCTTGAAGGGCTTCCATCACTCTCACTCAGTGTCATCAGACTCCCAGTTTGCAATCTCATGAGAGGCGCTTCCTTCACTTGACACTGCAGAAGTCTGGGCCAATTCTATTGAAAAAGGATAAAAACACTTATTTCAGTCATTTAATTAGGACTGTAAATATGGTAAAATAATTGTGATTACCCCTAATTTTGAGTATGCTGACAACTGTCTATAATATGGGTGTCAAATCGTAAACTTATTATTATTATTTTTTTTACATACTTCATTCTAGGGTCAGTTAAATGAAACATTTTGCAATATTCACATGGAGGCCTGAAACAATTTAAGTATTTATTTAATCTGATTATTAAATACATTTGTATTATTTTAATGAGTAACATGAGTTATGAACAGTGTACTACATTAGAATTAGAATAAAATAGCATGTGTTAAGAATTTATCTTACTAATAATTTATTATTTATAATGTGAAAAGATAATACAGATAGATTCAGACATATTTCTCCATTAAAACTTAACTTTATATATCTAGAAATATTTAGGACATTATTTAACCCAAAATAGCATGCCATATGAATTGATAAAGTACCTGCATGCTCTGCCAGTGGGCACTGAAGGAAATTGAAAGACTGACGGATTTACAGTTTAACGTACCATTAACTCACTTTCACGATGCTTGCATAAACTTAATTGTCATAAGAAAAACTTGATGGTAGCGCGTTTGCGTCTTGACGCAGATATGACGACATGACATACATGATGTTCAGCACTGAGAACAAGCAACATACAGATTACGCAGTTCACTGTGCATGCCATTTGTTAAAGTTGTCATCACTTAACATCCTGTTCAAATGGAGACAGAGGTCAAGTTCATGCCACATACAGTCCACATAGTGGTGAATACTGGGAACAAAATACACACACACAGTGAACAACAGCAGGAATGTTTCTAAGTAAAGTTAAATGATATATACTGTAGAAATTTAAAAATAAATTTATTGATCAGTATGAATGTTAGTTCTGTTCTAGTGTTTTAGGCAGTATTTTTTAATAAGATAGCACAATGAAAAGCTGAAGCCCATCACTGGCTTCCTGTGTGAAGTCTGAACAGGATATAGTTGCAGCTGTGGAAAATATATTTTACATATGAGTTGAAAATATACTTTCATTCAAATTCATGCAAAAAACCCTGGGAATTCCATAGTATCAGGGTGGTGATTTACATACATATAAGCCCCCACTGACATTTCCTTCATAAAGTTTAATTAAGATTAAATTGAGGACAGAACCTTCAAGTATTTTTGCACCATCCAGCCCGGACAGTTACAGCTGCTAAATCATGCAGTTCTGTATCGATCTGGGCTTCTTGACACATTACCTACTGCTGTGAATCCGGATCAGATCGGAAAAGTTCATAAAGTTTAATTTGATAAAAATACTGGCCATTTGTTTGTAAATGTAATCCATCCATGTACAGTATATCTAATTTTCATTTGATTGAGCAGAATATATATTATACTACATACGTATATACATACACATATACTCACTCAAAAAACTTAAGTTGATTACATTAAGCATTATGATTTTGTGCAGCCTTGTAGGTGTACTTGCATAGAGGTTCAGTTTTCTCAAATGAATCCACTGATTTGCAGTGCTAACGTTGTAAGGCCTAAGTAGACATAGTTTACATTTTTGTGCAAAAAGCAAGAACCACTGGATCACTGAACAGTGCTATTTCAATTTTAAGTTATATATGTTTTATATTTATTATACAATATATGCAAAGCTACGTTTAATATGATACTACACTTCTTGTATATATTTGATTAATTAATTGTATTAATATATAATTAATTTAACCCTTCAGGACACTTTTATGTTGAATGTGTACAGCCAGTCTTTCAGAAGCCTTTGAAATAGGAAGTGCACAAATGATCACATCACGTTCAGCAAGATACAAGGGGAAGGAAGCTCTCAAACATTCAGAGCATCAGTCTTCTTCTGATGAACTCAGGCATTGTTTGAGGATACAGCATTAAGTGACAATATTTAACATTTTATCTACACAGTGGCTATTTAAATCCCTTAATAAGTAACTAATGGATTGCACTTGTTGCACTGTGCTCTATAAACAGTGAGAAATTAAATTAAACAATGTTCAAAAATGAAAACAATGGGATTCTGAAACAATACTCAATGCTTATTAGTAATTGTAGTAGCAACTGAAGTGCCATAAATGATGACAACATATATTCCCAGGTGCTGAACTTTGATGCAGAGATGGTTTTCTGGAGCTGTTTAATGTCTGTTTTTCTCTGGCTCAGAGGTTAGTAAAATGAAACGAGAAATTAGTTATTTTTGCATGACCGCTGTTTTAAGTTGTAAATTAAGTTGTACATTTTAGTGAATTTTATACAATAAAAGCATTTAATTTTCAGTTAATTTTCTCAGATCTTAGGCCATAAAGTATTAAAAATAAAGTAAAATGAGTCAGTCCTAACACAAAGGAATTACAGTGTACTTCCTGTCATGTGAAAACCTATTAGGTGAACCAAGATGAGTGTCTTGGAAAATAATTTAGACCCATACTAAAACAAAAGGAAATCAGTTAGAAAATGTCCCCTTTATAACATTAAAACTTACATTTGTAATGTAAATGTGCTGAAAATGTACTCACCCTTAGGCCATTCAAGATATAGATGACTTTCTTTCTTCATCGGAACAGATTTGGAAATTGTCTGCAGTGAATGGGTGCCATCAGAAAGAGAGTTCAAACAAGTCATAAAACCACCCAAAATAATCCACAAGTAATGGACTCCAATCCATCAATTAACGTCTTTAATTGAATCAAACCGTGTCAGAAAATATGACCTAAACACATCTGGAGAGTGGCTGTAAGGTTGTTTGCGTAAAAATGTTAATGTTGTTTAGCAAAAGTGAAAACTTACCTTAAAATGCATATATCATTACTCATATCTATTTGGGGGAGGAGGGGGGTGGGGGTTCATCAGTTCCAGTTGAGGTTAGTAGACACCATGAAATTGTTGAATAAGACAATCTCTGAAAACTCAAATGCAATCACATCAGCCAGTCAATGTTTAGACAGAGCTTATTAAATCAATGCCAGTTCAAAGTTACTATCAATGGTTATGAGGATAATGCTTCTTCACTGACCAATTGATGTAAAGGATCAGAAGATCCATTGTGCTCCGTAATCCTATTCTTTATTTAATTTCCACAATTCTGTCAAAGAGCAGAAACATCTAATCTAACACAAAGCTGTTCAAATCCCTCACTGAGAGCTGAAACTGAAAGTAAAGAATAAACAGAGTTAGCCTACTCAACACTATTTAAATCCAAAACCGACTGCAAACCAAATGAGACATCAATTCATAATCAACTCAGGTAAAGTCACTTTTACTTTTTCACTTTTGCATGTATGCATGTTCATGTTTTATAATCACTGTGCAATGAACTTAAATTAACTTTTTAATCCTTTTATTGTGTTCCTTTTTTTTCTCAGAACATCACATTTCACAATATGTCATGGGCAATGGAAAATCAAGGCCTCTGATGAACCAGGACTCAAGACAAAATATTAGGAGGAGAAATAAAAAGCTCACTAAGCATGACCCAGAGGATGAGGTTTGTTTTGCGGATGCCCTGCGGAAAGACAAACATTCAAAAGTACTGTCTACGAAAGACTACAGTTTGGCAAAATTAAATCTTCCAAGAAGCTATCACATCCGTTACTGCCATCTATCATCAGCACAGTCTAACCAGGAACAGTTTTCAAGGCAGAGCTGGGAAATGTGCAACCTTGTCTTTGTAGACGAGAACAATCCACAAAGCTGACAGACCTAATTCAGTTTACAGTGAATATAATGACCCCTAATGGAAATGTAAGGACCTCGTGAAAACTCTTAAAAGATTTAGATGGGTGTGCGATTTGTAAATATTTTTGGAAATATGTGTTCCATTTAAGCATTTAAATAATTTCTGAGCAGTTTCTGTTTGTCTTTAAAACAGAACTTTCCCTTTGTCGTTGTCAGTAGAAGCAATTAATTCGGATTAATTGAATTTCTGCAAACCATGCATTAAAACCATCTTCCAAACCAGCATTAAAAATATGCATTTTTGTATCTGAAGAATAACCATCTTAAAAAAAAAAAAACATCCAATACTACTGTGATTTAAAATGTAGCTTAAATTCTCAAAGATGTGGTAAGAATTGCATTAGATAGCAAACGATGCATCAAATGATAGAAGAACTTTTCTCAGAACTAGCTTCTCTTTCCTGATGCCAAAGTGATTTTGGTGGATGTGCAATGTTTTGCATGTAGCTTTTTTTTTATTAAATGAATTTGTTTGATATTCTGTTTGATATCTCTAATACATACCAAATTCAGTCTTTTTAAGTGTTGCAAATACATTTTATGGCCACTGGAGAAAGCAAATCTTAAGAACAAAGGAACATTAAATACTGCAGGCTCCATTTCATAATTAAATTTTTTACAGTACCTCAAACAGCAGAGATAGTAGAGTTGTTGACAGACGAAGGTCAAAGTAGCTCTTCAGTTACAGCTGAACCTCACAAAGTTTGTTTTAACAGCCCAGGTGTTTAACCAACCACACATGATGGCATACAGAGAAGATATATACAATATATAATTTTTTAGTCCACATCATGTTAAAATGAAGACATAGAGGTTAAGTTCAAGCCTATACTGGTCACAGTCACACCATTAGTGATGCATATTGCCAAAAAAAAAAAAACACAGACACACATTGGATTTGACTGTGTTCTCTCAAATACATAATCACAGTTTTAGCCTCAGAACAGGCTACACTTGATGTGTTTGTTTAATGGTGTTACTATAAAACACCATAACTATAAAACACCTAGCAACAACCCAAAACACCTTAGCAACCCCATAGCAATGTAGTTAAAACCATTAGGTCCACCTAAGCAACCATATAGCAAAATCTTGGCACTCACCCACAATGCCTCATGATTATGATAGCAATTACTTTAAATGTAATCCATTCATTCACGTATGATTACTTTTTACTACATTTAGCGAACACATTCACTCAAAAAAAAAAGTTTAAGTGAACTTCTTATATAGAATTAACATTTTATTAACATGTACATTTCAGGACACTTTTATGCTGAATGTGTACAGCCAGTCTCTCAGAATCCTTTGAAATAGAAAGTGACCAGGGGTGGTTCTAGGGTGAGTGGATACCCAGGGCTTAGCCCAGAGACATCCATGTATGTGTCAGAATACACGGGATGCACTTCAAATAAAATATGTTTAAAAGTTACATTGGCAAAGAGACACGTATATTTAAACACGCAGGGCTCTAGCCTACACATACATACACACATACACATCCTGCATGCATTCACTTACAAATTGCTTAAATAATGTTATGAGATTATGTTTTAAATATAAAATTTAGAACACAGAAATATGAAATGATAGAAAAATAGAATACTTTTAAAAATGAGACTAAAATTGCCAGTAGGTGGCAGCAAGCCACTGTCTTAATGACTGGAACGAATGAATCGTTGAGTCATTTATTCAATCGATTTCTTCAAAACGGCTGATTCATTCAGGAAGGAAGTTTTATTAAAGGTGCACTAAGCGATTTTCGAAAAAACACTTTTGACCACTGTGTCAGACCGAGTCCCAAAACAAACTCGCAGCCAATCAGCAGTAAGGGGCGTGTCTAGTAATGATAGGGAGAAGAGAGTGCTCAGTGAGTGCACAGGATGGATATGATCAGATGGACTAGATAGCGAGAGATGGCAGATAAAAAAGAGGAACATTTCGGAGCATTAAAAAAGCTACAATCAGGCAAGAGATAAGACTGCATAAATATAGGATCAGCTTTTCAGCGGTGGAGAGAAATAAAGGAGCGGAAGGGAATCGGACGCCGATGTTGCTTTGTTTCTTCTCGATAGGTGAGTTACGTAAATTTTGCAACACTTTTCCATGTTGGCTTTTGCTTGAATATGCTGCGGCCGGCAGGCATGGCAGATCCACTATCGTCGCTGCCAAGGTTGTGTACGTACGTTTGGGGCGGAGTTATCAAAATAGGGGCGAGGTCCTGTTGGGGTATGTGCATGTTTGTTTTGGTGCGTTCAAATATTAGGCTTGTTCGAGATGCATCGGCGTTGCGCAGAACGATCGCTTTGGCAGAAAGTCTGCCACAGACCATTTCTAAATGCTAAACAATCTGTTCATATAATCGCTCTAAATACGTGCGTGTGTCCTAGAAAGTCTGTGCATATAATAACATGATTAAAAAGTCAATATTTGTTGCTATACCGTAACAATCTAATTTTGACAGGTGTTGAGATCAGTACTATGAAGTTATAGCCTACAGTAAGTTACAAATACCTGAAGCAGCAGCATTTTGCTGTTTAAGTGCTGGTTTACACGGTAATAAAAAATACATTCGGGCCTTTCGCTTAGCCCACCCCTAGCGCCACCCTGGAAGTGACCAAATTATGACAAGCATCACGCTCAGCCAGATATAGGGGGAAGGAAGCTCTCGGATATTTAGCACATCAGTCTTCTTCTGATGACCTCAGGCACCGTTTGAGGACACAACATTAAGTAAGTTACTTATTTAAAAATTTTTTAAATCCCTTATTAAATATGTATTATTTAAATCCCTAATTAAATAACTAGTTTATTGCAAATGCGGCACTGCACATGCTCCATATACAGTGAGAAATGAAACTATGTTGTCATTCTAAAACAATACTAAGTGGTTACTGGGAACTGAAGAGCCGTACATAATGACAACATTTATTCCCAGGCGCTGAACTTTGATGCAGAGATGGTTTTCTGGAGCTGTTTACTGTCACTCTTTCTCTGGCTCAGAGGTTAGTAAAATATAACTACATAAAATGGTTATGTATGACAGTTTTAAGTAGTAAATAATCAGTGTTTAGTCTTTTCATGTAGAGAATTTTACACACAAACAAAAAAAATCTTTAATTCTCAATTTTTTTCTGCTCTTAGGCCATTGCAGTATTAACAATAAAGTATAATGAGTCATTCCTCACACAAATGAATTACAGTCTACTTTCTGACATCTATGAGGAGGAAACTATTAGGTGAACCAAGATGAGTGTCTTGGAAAAGAATTTAGGCTCATACTAAAACAAAAGGAAATCCATTAAAAATGTTTAATTATGATGTAATGTCACTGGTATAACATTAAAATTGACATTTGTAACATATAAAATAATTGAATTGGTTACTAAATAATTTTGAGTCATTCTGCTTTCAGTTGGGGCGGAGTTATCAAAATAGGGGCGAGGTCCTGTTGGGGTATGTGCATGTTTGTTTTGGTGCGTTCAAATATTAGGCTTGTTCGAGATGCATCGGCGTTGCACAGAACGATCGCTTTGGCAGAAAGTCTGCCACAGACCATTTCTAAATGCTAAACAATCTGTTCATATAATCGCTCTAAATACGTGCGTGTGTCCTAGAAAGTCTGTGCATATAATAACATGATTAAAAAGTCAATATTTGTTGCTATACCGTAACAATCTAATTTTGACAGGTGTTGAGATCAGTACTATGAAGTTATAGCCTACAGTAAGTTACAAATACCTGAAGCAGCAGCATTTTGCTGTTTAAGTGCTGGTTTACACGGTAATAAAAAATACATTCGGGCCTTTCGCTTAGCCCACCCCTAGCGCCACCCTGGAAGTGACCAAATTATGACAAGCATCACGCTCAGCCAGATATAGGGGGAAGGAAGCTCTCGGATATTTAGCACATCAGTCTTCTTCTGATGACCTCAGGCACCGTTTGAGGACACAACATTAAGTAAGTTACTTATTTAAAAATTTTTTAAATCCCTTATTAAATATGTATTATTTAAATCCCTAATTAAATAACTAGTTTATTGCAAATGCGGCACTGCACATGCTCCATATACAGTGAGAAATGAAACTATGTTGTCATTCTAAAACAATACTAAGTGGTTACTGGGAACTGAAGAGCCGTACATAATGACAACATTTATTCCCAGGCGCTGAACTTTGATGCAGAGATGGTTTTCTGGAGCTGTTTACTGTCACTCTTTCTCTGGCTCAGAGGTTAGTAAAATATAACTACATAAAATGGTTATGTATGACAGTTTTAAGTAGTAAATAATCAGTGTTTAGTCTTTTCATGTAGAGAATTTTACACACA
This sequence comes from Sinocyclocheilus grahami, assembly GCF_001515645.1. Classification (NCBI taxonomy): domain Eukaryota; kingdom Metazoa; phylum Chordata; class Actinopteri; order Cypriniformes; family Cyprinidae; genus Sinocyclocheilus; species Sinocyclocheilus grahami. The sequence continues at coordinate 54,493 of NW_015507542.1, read as the reverse complement.
AACAAAAAAAATCTTTAATTCTCAATTTTTTTCTGCTCTTAGGCCATTGCAGTATTAACAATAAAGTATAATGAGTCATTCCTCACACAAATGAATTACAGTCTACTTTCTGACATCTATGAGGAGGAAACTATTAGGTGAACCAAGATGAGTGTCTTGGAAAAGAATTTAGGCTCATACTAAAACAAAAGGAAATCCATTAAAAATGTTTAATTATGATGTAATGTCACTGGTATAACATTAAAATTGACATTTGTAACATATAAAATAATTGAATTGGTTACTAAATAATTTTGAGTCATTCTGCTTTCAGTGTCACCTACTGCTGTGGAATGGAGTGCTGAAATGCCGAAATCAGTGGTGGGCTTGTCTGGATCATGTGTGGTGATTCCCTGTACTTTCAGCTACCCTGCAAAGGGAAAAACATACACAGAATTTACAGGGATTTGGTATAAAGGATATTATGAATTTATTGTATACCATACAGACACCTCAAAAATCAGTGACACATTCAAAGGTCGCACTAGTCTCACTGGTGATTTGCTCCAAAACGACTGTTCTTTGAAAATCAGCTCTCTGAGCAGCAGTGACACTGGACCATTCCTATTCCGGATTGAGATTAAAGATCTGGACAATTTCAGCTATGGGCAGAATCAAACTTCTGTAACAGTGAAAGGTAAGAGAAATTTGTTCAATTAAAAGGTTTTAATGTTACCTTCACTCTTAAAAATAAAGGTTTCAAAAGGGTTTTATTTTTTCGCAGTGATGACACAGAAGAACCATTTTTTTTAGTTCCCCATGAATATGAAGCTTCTAAAATAGCCACTTTTTTCATAGCGTGAAGAACATTTTAATCATCTAAAAAAAACATTTTCCACTACAAAGAACATTTTGTGTAATGAAAAGGTTTCATGCATGTTGGATTAAATCGTTTGTCAGCATGTTTTCTATAACTTAGCTTGTGCATCTGCAGTTTTTGAGTGAAAAATTCAGCCTTATTTGTGAATAATTTTGGCAATATGCACTCGAAAACAATACACCCAATTTACATTTATGCATTTGGCAGATGCTGTTATCCAAAGAGACTTACATTGCATTCAGTACTATATATTTTCTTATTTTTTTTCAGTTTATGCATTCCCTAGAAATCAAACCCACAACCTTGGTGTTGCTAGCGCCATGCTCTACTGTATGAACTAGGAAGAAACAATGAGGTCTATGATCAGTCCGTTCAAAAATGAAATACAAAACCTGTGCTTACTTTAAGAACACAATTTGATAAGATTAAATCAGAAATTTGGTAATAATATAGCATAATGAGTTATTTATAAATCTTTTTTTTTTTTGGAAGCCCGTCATAACATTAGCTAGAATTTTCTGGAAGAAGAAAATCCTCTCCGGATCAAAATTACTGAATCACAACATGAGGGTTAATCACTATGATTTGTTGTGTAATATCCAAATTAATATTTAAATTAATGTGTCAGGTATGAGAAGTGGTGGAAAAACTGTTGCATCAACAATTTGTGTGTCTTCACCAGAAACACCAGAGATTCCTACCGTCTCTGTGGAAGAGGAAATGACATCAGGAAAACCGGTGACTGCTACCTGTGCCGTGTCTCATTCCTGCCCATCAGACCTGCCTCGTGTCACCTGGAACTATGACGGCACACACTCGAGTCTATCACAGCCGCAAAATCCCAGTCAATTGAAGCTTACATCTTACACCCTGACCTTCACCCCTTCTAGAGAAGACCATAATAAACATCTCAGCTGCTCTGCAGAGTTTGAAGTGAAGACAGTGACAGACTACAAAACACTCAAAGTTAAATGTAAGTCGACTATGTGAGTTTAAGACAAATAAATGATCAGATGCTAATTCACATCTTTTCTTGTTAGCTGTTAATAGTTTTAGGACTGTGGTTTGCAACCTTTTTGACTCAAAATCCCCCATTATCGTAATATATTAATATTAATAATGATATATTAATTTCAATACTTTCGAATGATCCTGTGGCCAAAATATGCAACGTCTGCAGAGACCCCCTGGTTGAAAACCACAGTCTTATGAAATGAAATGAATCCTTGGCACAGGGTTAGCCCGGTGAGACCATTGTTGAGGTAATAAATAGCGTTTTATCAACATTTTATCTCAATCAGATCCTCCATATGATGTAAAAGTGGTCTCTAAACCCTCAGTGAAGGAGAATGACTCTGTTGAACTGACCTGCTCCAGTGACAGCAACCCTCCTGCAAACAGCTACCAGTGGTTCAGCTCAAATGGGATGTTGTTAGGAAACAAACATACTCACAAACTGGAGAGAGTATCTCGACATACTCGCGCCATTTCCTGTACAGCCATTAACACACTGGGAAAAAAGAGTTCTGGTCCACAGAAAATTAATGTGCTGTGTAAGTAGAGTTTTTTGTGTGACTGACCCTTTATTGTTTGGAGAAAGTATTTTAAGTATTTTAACCTTTAAAAATAAAGGTTCTTCATTGGCATTTATGGTTCCATGAAGAACCTTTAACATCATTGGACACTTTCCATTGGACATAAGGTTCTTTAAAGTGGAAAAGTTTCTAAAGATAAATGTTCCTAACACTAAGAAAAAAGTGGTTCTATTAAGAACTGTTCACTAAACGGTTCTTTTTGGAATTCAAGTGTTCTTCTAGGGTGTGTCGAGTGTAGTAGCATAAATGTTCCTTGTATGACTACATTATTCAATGGTATCAGACGACAAACTTCTACGTACTAACTTAAATTGCTTTTAGTAAAAACACATATTAAATGAACTGAATGTTTGACATTGTATCAAAATTTCATGTCAATCAGATCCTCCATATAATGTAAACGTGCTCACTAAACCCTCAGTGAAGGAGAATGACTCTGTTGAACTGACCTGCTCTAGTAACAGCAACCCTCCTGCAAACAGCTACCAGTGGTTCAGCTCAACTGGAACAACATTAGCAAAGAGCTCCATTTACAAACTGGACAGAGTATCTCGACATACTGAGGCCATTTCCTGTACAGTCATCAACACAGAGGGAAAAAACAGTTCTGGTTCACAGAAACTTAATATACTGTGTAAGTATGAGTGAAAGGCCTCGGTTCAACCATTTCAATCGGTACTGTTAGTGAAAGAAGATCATTATGATTTATGATAGCTAATACTCCTATCTATCTATCTATCTTAGATCCTCCTGAAATTAAAAGTGAATCTTCTTGCCAGACTATGATTTTGACAGTCTGTGCCTGTATCGTGGACTCCAACCCTCCCAGTGAAGTCAAGTGGTTTGGTCCAGATTCTTCGAAAACCTTCTCCAGCACCAGCATTAAACAAAATGTGTCTCTTACCATATTCACCCTACAGGGTTGGCTGGGTTTCCCTGAGACTGTCCAGTGCTTTGCCAATAACATTCTGGGAAATTCTTCCATAATTTTAGAAGCTCCTCAAAATGGTGAGACTTCATATTCAGTCTTTTTTTTTTAAACACTCTATATCATTGTTTTATTGCGAAAATAATTAATTTCAATATTTGTTTGCTTCTTTTCACAGGCATAATAAAATACATCGCTGTTGCATCAGCTGTTTTAGTTGTTTTAGTCTGCATTGTAGTGTATGTTGTGAGAAAACGCTGGTAAGGATCTCTCTCGTAAGCTACACATTACTCACTCAATCAGTTTGTCTTGTTATTCCTTCTTGTTTCTCCTTTGTTTCCTGACAGCTTTAAAATCCCTCTTCTTTTCAGTGGGAACAGAGCTAAACAACAACTTGTAATTTGGAAGAATGAACAGACTGAAATGAAGACAACCCCAAACAAGTCTGAGTTAGAAAAGTATATACAGTATAAACTTATATACAGTACCAGTCCAAATTGTTTACAATCATTGATATTGTTTAGCTTTTCTTTTTAAAGTCTCTTTTAAAATCAATGTTTTCTATCTGAATACATTTTAAAATGTAATTTATTCCTGTGATGGCATCATTACTCCAGTCTTCAGTGTCACATGATCTTTCATAAATCATTCTAATATGCTGACTTGCATATTAGATTATTTATTTATTTATTTTACTTCATTATATATATTTTTAATATTTCTGTTTAAACTATGATACACTACCATTCAAAAGTTTGGGATTAACTTTTTTTTTTTGAGAGAGAAATTAATACTTTTTCAGCAAGGATGCATTAAACATACCAAATGTTACAAAAGATTTCAAATGAATGCTATTATTTTAAACGGTCTATTCATCAAAGAATCCTGAAAACAACGCATCACAGTTTCCACAAAAACAATTTTCAACATTGATAATAATAAGAAATGATTCTTGAACAGCAAATCAGCATATTAGAATGATTTCCGAAGGACCATGAGACACAGAAGACTGGAGTAATGATGCTGAAAATTCAGCTTTGCATTGCATGAATAAATTACATTTCAAAATATATTAAAATATAAAAATGTAATTGAAACTGTACTTTAAATTGTAATAATGTTTCAGAATATTACTCTTTTTGCTGTATTGTTTTGCTTTGGTAAAAAAGGCTCATATCATAAAATAGGACATCTTAATGATTCCAAACTTTTGACTGTAGTGTATAATATAATTTTTGATACATAACTACAAAGCAGAACATTTACTAATGATTTGTTATCTATCATTTTATAAAAAGCAGAAAAGAGAAAGGCAGTGATGGAGATATTTACATAAACTGCCTGAAAGGTAGAGATTATGACAACTTGGGGGTGAGTACAACTTTGTATCGGTGACAAAACGTTTTACTTTCACAGCTATTAGTAACGCAGAAGTCGGTTTCTGAGCAGCGCATCAGTTCTTTAGACATTTATTTACACGTTCTTGGAGGTGTTGATTTTCAGTGTGACTTTAATGTGTTGTTTGTGTTATGCATGTAAAAGAATTGCTTGATGGAACCTGGTTGCACTTTATTTTACAAGCAGGGGCGGTCTCTTCATTAGGGAGATAGGGCAATGCACCACCAAAGTGCGAGCTCTATGAGTTCCGGGAGGGCTGTGGTGGTCAGTGGTGTTTATGAAGATTCCCAAACACAGACACGAACACTCACTCTGACAGATGAACAGTTCACTGGTGATGCTGCCTTCAGATCGCCAAATTATATATCTACTGTATATACAGTCAGGTTATGGCGACTGGTCTGTTGGCATCTCCGTGTAGTCCTGTTTGGTATTGCAGCTTGACTTGTAGTTATTCTATATGTATAGAAAATGCTCTAAACAAATGTAACATTTATTTTTTCCTCACAGTTTTTTGATTGAACTTAGTAAAACAATTATATTTATAAAAAATGTTCCGTATGCGTAAGCTAAGAAAGTACTGCATAATATAAAGCAATTGCATGGACTAGGGTTAGGTTTAGGGATAGGTTCAGGGTTAGTATTTAGTTATTACCCAGTTATTGTAAATACTAAAGCAAGTACATAATATGTACGTGCAGAACAGGACTGTAAAAAAAGTGCTACCTGGAACCATCGCTAGCTGTTAAAACTGTTAACAACACACCGAAGACTCATGCATGCAGATATTAATGTGCAAAACTGTGACTAAAAACCAACACTGCATGTGCCTTAACATTTATAATTAAAAGAGAATACTTCATCAATAGAATCTACATTGTTTGAGATGTCTCTAACATATTTTGCTTTTTTTAAGTAGTGTGATGAGACCATTCTAATCTGACAACGTCCTGGAAGATGATGCAGCCTACGCTAACATGTGAAGAAAAGAACACGTGCTGTCCAACAAGAAATGACAGATCAAAGAGGAAAATAAATGTTTGTTGACTTTAGATCTTATTATGCACTGAAATTGTTCAAATTGTAAATATGACTTTAATGACTAAAATTCTCTTTAAAAGGTCTGAGGACCTTTGTAAATGTAAATATTACATTAAATGAATTGTTTACCCAAAAATGGAAATTTGGTGAACATATACTCACCCTCAGGCCATCCAAGATGTAGATGAGTTTGTGTTTTCATCAGAACAGATGTGGAGAAATGTAGCATTACATCACTTGCTCACCAATGGATGCTCTGCAGTGAATGGGTGCCGTCAGAATGAGACTCCAAACAGCTGATGAAAACAATAAAATAATCCACAAGTAATCCACACCACTCCAGTCCAGTAATTAATGTCTTGTGAAGTGAAAAGCTGTTTGCAAGATGTTTTTTTTTTTTTTTGGTAAGAATGTAATTTTTGGGTGAACTATTCCTTTAATGTACGTAAATTCATGTTTATGTGGTTTTGGTTAGCTTGGGTGTGGGGGAAAATAAAACACAATGTTAAACCAACACCCCCTGGCATGCAATCTGCATCACGCTTGTTAAAGACTTGCTGTTATGTTCAATTATATGCAATAGTTCAATGTAATCCAATATTATAAGGCAGTTTCAAGTGTATCCTGGGCACTAGTATGCTTGTGAAATGAGTTTAACAGCAGTTAGCACACATGGTATCATGTTCGTCAATTCTGCACCAGCTGGCACAGACTTTTGAAAATGTCATGCAGTTCCTAATAAACATTTCTGGTTTCAAATAAATAAGCAGTTTCATTTCCTATTCTTTTTGTATATATTTCTATATATTTTTTTTTTATCCATCTTAACTAGCACAATCACACTGTATAATGGTCTTTAATAGGGCTGGACAATAATTCAATATCAATATGTATCGCAATATAATTTTTTTAAATAACGGTGAAATGATTTTTAAACACATTTCCGATATTTCGATATGCATTACCAGTGTATCCCATACATTGATTTATTTGTGGCGTTTGACTGAATAAACATGAGCACTGCACGTTTCAAAATCAAAACGCGGCGCGGGCGTTTTATTTGAATGAAGGGAACCGTCTTCAGAAAAGTTTCGAAGTTTTATTTTATCTGATAAAGTAGCGTTCATGAGTGGAGCTGCTTTGATTACAGCCATTATTGGGGAAACCGCTGTTTCTGCCACTCTCAAAGCGCCTCCTGCTGGCAGACAAGCAGTTTGCATTTTCAATAATAAGCCCATCTCCAGCAACACGTTTTTGTTGTTGCTCAATTGTTTTTTTTTTTTTTTTCTGCAGCAACTCAGAGCACTTTTCATACTCTTTATACTGGCTGAAGCACATTTGTTTCAATCTATAAGAATAATCAGCCTACAATACCAGTCAAAGATTATTTAACAGTAAGATTTGTATTGTTTTTTTTAAAGTAGTCTCTTCTGCTCACAAAGCCTGCATTAATTCGATCCAAAGTACAGCAAAAACAGTAACATTTTGAAATACATTAAATGAATTGTTTACCCAAAAATGGAAATTTGGTGAACATATACTCACCCTCAGGCCATCCAAGATGTAGATGAGTTTGTGTTTTCATCAGAACAGATGTGGAGAAATGTAGCATTACATCACTTGCTCACCAATGGATGCTCTGCAGTGAATGGGTGCCGTCAGAATGAGACTCCAAACAGCTGATGAAAACAATAAAATAATCCACAAGTAATCCACACCACTCCAGTCCAGTAATTAATGTCTTGTGAAGTGAAAAGCTGTTTGCAAGATGTTTTTTTTTTTTTTTGGTAAGAATGTAATTTTTGGGTGAACTATTCCTTTAATGTACGTAAATTCATGTTTATGTGGTTTTGGTTAGCTTGGGTGTGGGGGAAAATAAAACACAATGTTAAACCAACACCCCCTGGCATGCAATCTGCATCACGCTTGTTAAAGACTTGCTGTTATGTTCAATTATATGCAATAGTTCAATGTAATCCAATATTATAAGGCAGTTTCAAGTGTATCCTGGGCACTAGTATGCTTGTGAAATGAGTTTAACAGCAGTTAGCACACATGGTATCATGTTCGTCAATTCTGCACCAGCTGGCACAGACTTTTGAAAATGTCATGCAGTTCCTAATAAACATTTCTGGTTTCAAATAAATAAGCAGTTTCATTTCCTATTCTTTTTGTATATATTTCTATATTTTTTTTTTTATCCATCTTAACTAGCACAATCACACTGTATAATGGTCTTTAATAGGGCTGGACAATAATTCAATATCAATATGTATCGCAATATAATTTTTTTAAATAACGGTGAAATGATTTTTAAACACATTTCCGATATTTCGATATGCATTACCAGTGTATCCCATACATTGATTTATTTGTGGCGTTTGACTGAATAAACATGAGCACTGCACGTTTCAAAATCAAAACGCGGCGCGGGCGTTTTATTTGAATGAAGGGAACCGTCTTCAGAAAAGTTTCGAAGTTTTATTTTATCTGATAAAGTAGCGTTCATGAGTGGAGCTGCTTTGATTACAGCCATTATTGGGGAAACCGCTGTTTCTGCCACTCTCAAAGCGCCTCCTGCTGGCAGACAAGCAGTTTGCATTTTCAATAATAAGCCCATCTCCAGCAACACGTTTTTGTTGTTGCTCAATTGTTTTTTTTTTTTTCTGCAGCAACTCAGAGCACTTTTCATACTCTTTATACTGGCTGAAGCACATTTGTTTCAATCTATAAGAATAATCAGCCTACAATACCAGTCAAAGATTATTTAACAGTAAGATTTGTATTGTTTTTTTTAAAGTAGTCTCTTCTGCTCACAAAGCCTGCATTAATTCGATCCAAAGTACAGCAAAAACAGTAACATTTTGAAATATTTTTACTATTTAAAATGACTGCTTTCTATTTGAATATATTTTCAAATGTAATTAATTGCTGAGATCAAAGCTGAATTTTCAGCATCATTACTCCAGTCTTCAGTGTCACATGATCCTTCAGAAATCCTTTTAATTAGCTGTTTATCAATATTTAAAACAGTTAAGTACATTTTTTTCAGGATTCTTTGATAAATAGAAAGATACAAAGACCAGCATTTATCTGAAATAAAAAGCTTTTTGTAACATTATACATTATACCATTCAAAAGCTTGGAGTCAGTATATATTTTTTTCTATAATATTAATTATAGAAATTAATACTTTTATTTAGCAAGGGTGCTTTAAATTGATCAAAAGTGATGATAAAGACATTTATAATGTTACAAAAATGTATATTTCAGATAAATGCTGTTCAACATAATAATAAATGTTTTGTGAGCAGCAAATCAGAATATTAGATAACAGTAAGATTTGTATTGTTTTTTTTAAAGTAGTCTCTTCTGCTCACAAAGCCTGCATTAATTCGATCCAAAGTACAGCAAAAACAGTAACATTTTGAAATATTTTTACTATTTAAAATGACTGCTTTCTATTTGAATATATTTTCAAATGTAATTAATTGCTGAGATCAAAGCTGAATTTTCAGCATCATTACTCCAGTCTTCAGTGTCACATGATCCTTCAGAAATCCTTTTAATTTGCTGTTTATCAATATTTAAAACAGTTAAGTACATTTTTTTCAGGATTCTTTGATAAATAGAAAGATACAAAGACCAGCATTTATCTGAAATAAAAAGCTTTTTGTAACATTATACATTATACCATTCAAAAGCTTGGAGTCAGTATATATTTTTTTCTATAATATTAATTATAGAAATTAATACTTTTATTTAGCAAGGGTGCTTTAAATTGATCAAAAGTGATGATAAAGACATTTATAATGTTACAAAAATGTATATTTCAGATAAATGCTGTTCAACATAATAATAAATGTTTTGTGAGCAGCAAATCAGAATATTAGAATGATTTCTGAAGGATCATGTGACTGGAGTAATGATGCTAAAAACTGAGCTTTGAAATCACAGGAATAAATTACATTTTATTAATAAGGTGAGTCTGAGATGTTTATTTGACAGTGATTTCACATTTCTTGTTTGTATGAAGGCTAAATACAAATAAAAGGATTCATTAATTTATTTGTGCTGTTTTTTTTCTTCTAAAAAATTAAATAGTTTTATAGGAAGAGGTTTCATAGACTTGGCAAATACATTTTTCACAAGTTTGTAGGTACAGACATCTGTTGTGGGTGTTCTTTGCAGTTTTTATGAGTTTTTTTTTAATAGTGTTCATATCGATATCGGAATTATATTGTATCGACCGAAATTAAGAAATATATTGTGATATATATTTTGGCCATATTGTTCAGCCCTAGTATTGACTTTAACGGTCATTTTTGACCTAAAGCTCTATACTTACAAAACTGTCAAAAAGTATTTTGTCTGTGTATTTATTGTTGTTTTCAGAAGCTTGCAGGCACAGTATAAGGCTTTGAGTTGCCTTATACTGTGCCTGTTATACTGTGCCTGCAAGCATCTGAAAACAGATCTTTTCTCCAGAAATGAAAGTGAAAGCATAAAAGTTAATTATACATTGTCTCCAGTCAACTGAGGCCAATTCAGTTTCATGATTTAATTCTGTGACTAAATCAGCACTCCAAAGTTCCAAATTGTGCAATATTAGCATGAGTCATAATTTCCTGAGCCTTCCTTGTAATTATTAAAACTAAGAAAAGTAAAAAAAAAAACAAAAAAAAACAAAAAAAAACAAACAAATGCAAACTGAATGAAAACTGACTAAATAACATTCTGCAAGATTGCATTGTTCGAACTATCAACACATTTATATTTTCAGAAAGTACACTCTCAGAAATATTGTTTCTGGTCCCCCAGGGAAATCAGGAAATGGCCTTATATTAACTTAAAATGGGTGTTCTGATTGGTATATTTAAATTCTCTGCAAATATGGTGCACTGTAAATGATTCTCTTGACTTTTTTACTCAAGTGCATATACTCAGGTAACACAGTACGCATATGCAGTCTGCAGTATGGGATTGGCTGATGGACGGTCAGATGCAAAACAGGAAACCGTCCCACCCAGTCAAAGGCTGCTTTGGTCATTTGGCACTTCATCAGTGTATTGTTAGAGGAAGGGTTTTTAGTGTTACTTGAGTATTATGCACTCGAGTAAAAAAAGTCAAATTAGTATTTTACAGTGCACCATATATGCAGAGAATTTAAATATTAAATAGATATTTAATCATAAATAAACTGAATTAAAAGTATAAAAATGAATACTTGTGTCAAACCATTTCTGTGAGCTAAGGAAGGGTGTACCAATATGCCACCATTTACCATGCAACAGATCAGCTTATTCAGCCTATTTATTTTGTCCCTTTTTTGTCTTTTTTGTATAGCCTATAGAAATAATATATTTAAATTGCAGTTTTATGAAAAATTTGATACAAATTAAATTGCCTCGTTTTCTCCACTCATGCCTTTTTGTAAATAAACACATTAGTGAACATTCTAGCTTTAACAGTGATCAAACTTAAGTTAGCATCAAATCATTATCATTTGTGTGGGGAAATCAGTTACAGTGGAGGTAACCAAGCAATGCAGGTTTAAGATACAGACCATTGTAGTCAATATCTGTCATTGGAAAACAACACGAGCTTTTATTGTGCTTACATTTACAGCTCTATCCAGCAGGTTACACTTATTACTTTATAATTCTTATATAGACTTTATACAAGAATTTCAGGAATAGAATGAGAGCTTGTACTTAGGTCAAGACAGGTATAAGAACTTGATTTGGCTTTCCTGACAGCAGAAGTATTCCACTGTACTAAAGTCCTAGGCCACCCTGAAAATTGGTATTAAAGCAATTTACAGTGGGGCAAAAAAGTATTTAGTCAGCCACCATTTTTTTCCCCACTGTATCTGTGAAATGATGAGGTGATTTGTTAAAGCACTTCATAATATTTAAGTAAACAAATAAACATAAAAATACTAGCTCTGTTTTTTAGAACCACACACATATAGTTTATACAGTATCTGCAAGTAATCTGGATTGTTACTGAGAAGCCTACTGTGCACTTCGTAACAGCTAGAATAAAATTTATGGCTGCTTTTGAGACCGTTTATATGCTGGTTTAGCAATGTGACAGACTTGATTGGCTTACTGAAAATATTAAAAGGCTAGGACAGAAGACTAGTTGTACTGCAATCTGCTCAGTGGCCTATACCATGAAGGTAGCTGAACAAACTCAGGGTTACAGGAATAGTTTTGATTTGACAAAACCAAACCAATGCAATCAGGCTTTGTTGATGCCATGAAGCAGCTCATGAACTTTCTCTGTCAACTTTGACCTTAAAGCTATTAACCAAACCCCTGCAAGAACTCCATGTTATTGGCAGCAGATCAAAAGAAAATATAATTCAAACCCCTGCAACTACTCAGTGTTGGTTTTGTTGACCTGCCACCCCTGTGGCGGGTTTTAAACCTAACCAGCAGTTTACTCAAATGAGACTGCGCTATTAATGCTAACTCATTTTTTTCAGTTCCCCACTTACTTTACCTTCCTCAAGCACTGACAGAACACAGACTCTGACTGAGCCAGGCCAGTTGACATCCAAGCTTGTGATCATACATTCATACAAATCATCTGCATGATGAATTGTACAGTAGGTCAGTGTGTTAACATATGCATTACTATTTTAAATCAGAATTTATTTCACTGAAAGCTCACATGTACAATAGACCTACAGTAAAACATACTTTCTATTCACAAAACCAGCCTCATGTTGTTTTAGAGCTGTGAATGATTGCAACGTGTGTGCAGTCTATTGTTCTCATGACTTTATAGGGCAGGAGTGTCAAACTGAGTTCCTGGAGGGCCACTGTCCTGAAGAGTTTGATTAGCTGGATAAGGTGTGTTGGAGCTGGTCTAAAATTATATTTTAACTATATAACCATTTTTGCATACCCCCATTGTAACTGATTTCTCCACGAAAATGTCAATGCTTTGATGCTAACATTGATGCTAAACACTAATGTATTTATTTACAAAAAGCAACGAGTGTCGAAAAATCAGGCAATTTTATTTTTATCAAATTTTTCATAAAACTGCAATTTTAATATATTATTTCTATAGGCTTTACAAAAAAGACAAAAAGGACTACATAAATAGGCTAAATAAGCTGATCTATTTCATGGTAAATGGTGGTAGCCTAGTCTATGAATGGTACACCCCCCTAAGCTCACAGAAATGGTTTGACCCAAGTCTTCAGCAGCCAATGACACTGACCCATTCAAACTATTTTTTAATGCGTATTTCACTTGTATTTAACGCGTATTTGACATGTATTTAACATGTTATATACATGTTGAATACGTGTATTTAACGCACTGATTTTTTACGCGCAAACAACATGTATTTAACACGTGAAATACGCTTATTTAACGTGTTGTTGACGTGTTAAAATTCACATGTTTTTGGCCCTTTTGGCCATTCCAGTGCCCCCTCGGTTTGAATGGGCATGACGCCTCTGATTATACCATGATCAAATACATACCAAGATTTAGCTTTTTTACTGAAATGTATTTTGAGTTTTTTTTTTTATTCTTTTAATTCAGTTTATTTACGATTGAATATCTTTTTAATATTTAAATTATCTGCATTTATGGTACACTGTAAAATACTATTATGACTTTTTTACTCGAGTGCATAATACTCAAGTAACACTAAAAACACTTCCTCTAATAATACAATGATGAAGTGCCAAATGACCAAGGCAGCCTTTGACTGGGTGGTACGGTTTCCTGTTTTGCATCTGACCGTCCATCAGCCAATTCCATACTACAGACTGCATACTGCGTACTGTGTTACTTGAGTATATGCACTCAAGTAAAAAAATGAAAAAGAGTAATTTACAGTGCACCATATATGCAGAGAATTTAAATATACCAACCAGAACACCCATTTTAAGTTAATATCAGGCCATTTCCTGATTTCCCCGGGGGACCAAAAAATACACAATGCACAATATTAGAGCCAGCAATCTCCTGTTTAAGAAGGCCCTTTTGGCCTTCCAAAGGGCACGTGCCACCTCAGATTTTTGAGCCAAGTGGATTTTGAATGCAGCTTCCAAAATGTAAAAAAAAAACAGATTAATAGTTTTTTATATATATTTGATATTGTGATTTTTTTTTTGTAATCAAATTATAATGAAGGTACTATTTTTAATAAAGATTTTTATAATAATGAAAGCAATATTTTTATTTAAAAATATGCACACAATCTCTTTTATTTGTATGCTTAATATATAGCAAAAAAAAGTTGTGTTGTATGCACTTGATATTACTTTTTGCTGTTTAACATTTCTGTCATAAAACAGTTATCAAATATTAAATGTTTAACTACTTCTCATCTCGCACTCTTTCATTGTTAAAAACAACTGTGCTGCACAAGCGCTGAAAAGTGAAGCCAAAACGTTTCGATTGCCCCAGGTGGCTGGACCCAGTATAGGTCATAAACCCCAACCTCTTCATGTAATCTAATGGGACGTGAGACAAAATAAATAGTCAAATTACACTTCAAATAATTTTTTTTCCAAAGATGGTTTCTGTCATTTTAGGTAGGTCTTATCATGCTGTCATGTAAGAGTTATTTTTTTTATACGCTTTCTTTTAATCAGTTATTTGATGCTATAAAAACGGGTTGTGGTGTCATGATTGTGATCTTGCAATTGGGTCTGCAGGAGTTTGGGCAGGACTTTGAGACCGCGGCTCCACCTCACAATCTACTGCGCTGACTCGGGCTCCAAATTACGTCATTTTCGCAAGATGAGAGCGGCCATACGGAGGCCCTGTCCCAAATTGCATACTTCATGTGCACTTGCAGAGATAATGGCCGCCACGTGCGTGTGTCTGTTAAGTCCACGAGACCGTAGGGTGTCCCATTACTCATTTTAGCTTTCAGAATGGTGCTCGCGAGCCCCTTTGCGGCCACTAAGCACCCTTGATGCGCACTTCTGCCGAGCCCGCACTGAGGTGAGCTCCGCAGCAAACTTCTACCCGACAGTCAAAGCGGCATTACGTTACGAAAGTGTGGACTCAGAGGAAGACTGCGAGGGTTTAGGGTGCGATTTGGGACAGGGCCGGAGAATGTTTTGGCTTCACTTTTTATAGTGGAAGGAATATATTGCACTTGCGCCCATCTGTTCTGAAAACGAGGTGTGTTCAGGCGCACTGTTGGCGCGTTGCTATTTTGAGGCAACTGAAAATGATTGCACCATTGACCAACTAAAACCTGGTCTAAAGTCAATGGCGCAGTATTTTTTTATTAATTTTTTTTATAGTTAGTAATATGCGCCTATAAGCAGGTGCACAACGTGCGTACACTCTGCTTATTACACACACAGGGACGCGCAGCATCACACAAATGTGCCAAATATAAAAAATTAAAGGATTACAATGTAAGAGATTATTATTGTGCCCTGTAGATGGTTCCGAGATCCGTTTCCTCTCTGGAGAACCGCCATGTAAATAGCGAATCCGCACAACTGGAATGGGAGATGAGACTCTTATTGGTTTATTGCACGTTACGCTCAAAACACAAATAAGGCCTGAGAAGGTTTTGGCTTCACTTATTTTAGTGGAAGGAAGTGGAGACACGTCGTCCATCTTTTTTTACAGTCTATGGTTAAAAACTGAAGCGTCGATGGAAAACTCGATGTCTGTGGTGGTTACAGCCCTGCATTTAAAGGGATATTTCACCCAAAAATGAAAATTACCCTATAATTTACTTACCCTCAAGCCATCCTAGGTTTTGTAGGGTATGACTTCTTCTTTTAGACAGATTCAATAGGAGTTAGATTTAAAAAAAAAAAAATTGTCCTGGCTCTTCCAAGCTTTATAATGGCAGTGAAAGGGTGATATTCAATAGTCCAATAAACTGCGTCAATCCATCATGGAAAAAGTACTCAACGCTGTGCTGCACACACACAAGTTAGCGGAAGCTAGAGATTATGGTTTATAACGTTTTAAATATTGATATTTTTCTTACAAAAACACATTCGCTTCAGGAGGCTTTTATTAACCCCCCTCCCGGAGCCATGTGGAGCACTTTTTATGATGGATTGGCGCAGTTTATTGGACTTTTGAAAATCACCCATTTACTGCCATTATAAAGCTTGGAAGAGCCAGGATATTACGACCCTGTTTAGGGACTAGGGTTGGGAATCGAAAATCGATTCCGATTCCAGAATCGAATACTTAAGGTCAGGAATCGGATACTTGTTGTCGCGTTAAAATTTCAATTCCGCCTATGGATTCCTATGCGCTTTTTTTTTTCTTCATCTGTGCCGGACCTAGCGATATGCCAGGACCTTGCTCGCTAATCTAAGCGCACCAAAGTTTGACTACATTTGCGATCAGAAGCCAAAAAAGTTAAGTATAATATCTGTGATAGCTAAACATGTTGCAAGAGAGGTGTCCCCACCAACATGACAAAGCACTTTAATTTAATAGATCGTTAAAGATCGCGAATACAATTCAAACACCAGCGTAATTCTGTTCCTAATAGGGTTGGGAATCGAAAATCGATTCCGATTCCAGAATCGAATACTTAAGGTCAGGAATCGGATACTTGTCGCGTTAAAATTTCAATTCCGCCTATGGATTCCTATGCGCTTTTTTTTTTCTTCATCTGTGCCGGACCTAGCGATATGCCAGGACCTTGCTCGCTAATCTAAGCGCACCAAAGTTTGACTACATTTGCGATCAGAAGCCAAAAAAGTTAAGTATAATATCTGTGATAGCTAAACATGTTGCAAGAGAGGTGTCCCCACCAACGTGACAAAGCACTTTAATTTAATAGATCGTTAAAGATCGCGAATACAATTCAAACACCAGCGTAATTCTGTTCCTAAATTACAACGATTCATCTGTTTCATTCCTCAACCTTTGATGTGTGCGATCAATGTTGTGATCACATGGTTCGTCCATGCAGCGTACGATCACACCAGTGTACGATCACACCAGTGTGATTTGAACATTTAAATCTGCGTTATCGCTGCCGCTGACCTAAAGAGAGCAGCTGTCATCTGTCATGAATGAAACAGCTTCACAGTCTCTTCAGCCACACATTATCATTATTTCTGTTACAAACATTCAAATCACAGAAGTACTGGGATAAAAGTTTATAGTTCAGATATAAACTGTGTGTACGATGTGTATGGTAGTGATTAAAATAGAGTAAATCACCTTTTGAAAGTAATTTGACACTTCAAATGAAGATTTATCGATTATATTGTTACGCCAGTAGGTGGCGAAAAGGGGCTGTTTAAATGTATGTCTTTGAATCATACAAGAGATTCATTCAAGAATGCTGATTCATCCAGCAATAAAACAAGTACATCTTGAGTGAGTCACTTAAAGGGGTCGGTCATATGATGTGATTTCAATTTTTCCTTTCTTTTTGAAGTGTTACAAGCTCTTGGTGCATAAAGAAGATCTCTAAAGTTGCAAAGACTAAAGTCTCAAAAGGAGATACTCTTTATAAAAGTTAAGAGTCAGCCAATTCTCGCTGTAGTATTGTTGCTGCCGCCGCCATGTCGTGGAGATGCTGTGTGTTTAGTTGTGAAAGCGAAACTACATTGTTTGGCCTTCCGAAAGAGGACACAACTAGAAATCAGTGGTTAAGTTGTATTTACAACACTGTTCCAGAACAAATATTCAGATGTGTGCAGCACATTTTATGGAGGACTGTTTCCTGATCCTGGTTGAGTAGACTACACTGCCGGCTGTTCTGACTCACAGACTGCAAGAACGTTTTCATATTTAAAGGATTTGCCACTGACAATTCAAACGTGAGCAGTGTAGAGTAGGGCTTGTTGTTTGTCATTTCTCCGATCACAAATGCAGACATGGTTTTATGATTACGCGGCACGATGCAACGCGTAAAAAGACAGTATAAGTCATTATAATCTATAATTATGTCCCCACTGGATGCAACAAGTGCCTGGTTTATAATGGGTTTTAATGTTTTTGTCTCGTAGCTCCGGCCAGACAGGGCATCATCACAGTATGGTAGGGGCATAACATTTCTGTCACAAGCTTGAGGTATTCGGCCAATCACAACGTACTGGATAGCTGGCCAATCAGAGCACACCTCGCTTTTCAGACCGATGAGCTTTGTAAAAATCGATGCGTTTCAGAAAGGCGGGGCATAGAGGAGAAACAATAATGTACAGTATGTGGAAAATAATGTGTTTTTTTAACCTTAAACCACATAAACACATTTCATTACACCAAATACACAAAATAATGTTATTTTTAGCAACATCATATGACCCCTTTAATCATTAATTCATAAATTGCATGTGATTTTGTTTAGTTGTCTAATGTTTTTTCTTCAGAATCATGAGAGAACCACAACTTCCATTGGAGAAAAAGAAAAGGGGAAAAAATAACTAAATGTATCCAGAATCATGCAGTTCTATTTTGCACACAAACAGCTCTTAAATAGTCCAGTTTTTATGTAGCCTGTTGATTTTTGCTCATGGTATTCAGCTCCAATATATGGTTTGCAAAAAAGAGACACAGGATAAATGTTTGATATCATTGTTTAATCACATTGGAATCGAAACTGGGAATCGAAAAGAATCTGAATCGATAAGCAGAATTGGAATCGGAATTGATCAAATTCAAACGATACCCAACCCTATTAGGGACCAGGGCCGCTGCTGGCCAAATGGGTGCACTAAGCAGAATTGTATTGTTGTGCCCCCTCCGTCAAATATTATGGAAGTAAAAAAAAAAAACCTACTATAGGGGTCAGAATATAACTTTAATAAAATATAAAAGTTAATTAATGAATTAACTGTAATTAAATTATATTATTTACAAATTACAATTGTAGTTCTAGA
>NW_015507542.1:35159-35568 GCF_001515645.1 Sinocyclocheilus grahami | reverse complement strand
GGCTATGATTTTATTAATACAGTTGTCTGATTGATTTTATAGTCTTAAGCATTCAGAAATCACGCAAAAAAGAAAATTAAGCCATTTTACACACACAGTTTCATAATCAATACTAATATGAGCTTGCATGATTGCTGACTCTTTGCTCGCCAAGATTAGATGACTTAAAATATCTTTTGGATGTTTCTTCATAGGCAGAATAAATTTGTGTTCTTTGTCACAGGAAAGGCTCATACTTAAAACTGGGTAAAGCAGTGGCCAGGTGAAGTGTACAGCACACCCGGTGAAAACATCACCATGCACTGCCAGACTCATGGAGACATTCAGGAGGCCAAATGTTTAGTACACTGGTACATCACAACTGTTTTCAACATTGATAATAATAAGAATGTTTCTTGAGCAGCAAATC
>NW_015507542.1:30676-32357 GCF_001515645.1 Sinocyclocheilus grahami | reverse complement strand
TGACAGTAGAATTATGTCTAATATAACGTAAATATAAAATTAATTATATATATAATTCTAAATATAAAAAGCAATTGTCAGGCAAGACCGTGAAATGTATTGACTGGATGGATGGAGGTGATGATGGGGGATGACATAATTTACTGCAATAATTTTAACACACGATGTTACATCTCAGCCGGTTGTGGGTTAAGTTGTCACAACCGACACAGAGTTACAGATACACATTGCAAAATATATTGATTGGTTATATATAAAATATAAAATAATATTGGCACAACAAATGTCGTGTCAAAATTAATTCTATGGAATTTGTAACCAGTTCTGCAACTGATTCTATTAGAATCACAAAGTATAAATTATGAAAAAATATAAATTATGTATAAAGTATAAATTATGGAAAAAAAAAACATTTTAGTATATCCAGTAGAATTTTGTCGTGTTTGATATGGTTGATTTCAAATTATGAAATTATGATTTTTTTTGTTGTTGTTGCCAAATTTTGTTAAATGGCTTAAATTGACATAAATTAAATATGTCTTAATGAAAATGTGAAAATGCAGAAGGGCTTGAGTGAGTGTTATGTTTAGGGGTAGAGAATAAAAAAAATAATTATGATTTAATACAATAACTAGGTTGAAATAAAAACAACAGATGTCCATGGAAATCCGTACTATTGTAAACAAATAAGTCTGTGTATTATCTGACACTGTTATTTATCTCTAGCACTCAATTTCAATAGCATTTTATTGTATTCAAAGGGAAGTAATTAACATATAAAACAGCTGGATGACTGTCTGGAATCACTGGCTTACTCAAAGGTCCTCCTCTTGTCAAGTGATTTGTTTTCCTACAAACAGATGAAGAATGGCTTTTTAGTAATCCTGAGAGCTATAGTGTAGAACTATACGATTCATGCTAGCAGGATTAGTCATACTTTAGACAACAGACAGCATGGTTGCTAGCTGAATTCAATGCTCTTTTAGAGTCAAACAAGACTCTAGATACAGTAGGTCTAAAATGTACTAGCAGCTCACCCTCAGGCCACCCTGGATGTAGATGAGTTTGAGAAATGTAGCATTACATCACTTGCTCACTAATGGATCCTCTGCAGTGAATGGGTGCCATCAGAATGAGAGTCCAAACAGCAGTGCTTGATCTTTGTATGTTTCTCTCCTGATTCAGACAAGATTACTTTTTTACTAGAGATTTCAGATAGAGGGCTTGTGTTTTAGCTGGAAGCTAACGGTTTGAAGTTAAAAACATCTTAATGATGGATTTGTTTCTTAAAAACAGCTTTTCACTTCACGTGACGTTAATTGGTGGACAGGAGTCGTGTGGATAACTTGTAGTTTATTGTGTAGATCCTGACGGCACCCATTCACTGCTTTCACTGGATTCATTTATGAGCAAGTGATATAATGCTAAATTTCTCCAAGTCTGTTCTGATGAAGAAACAAACGTGTCTACATCTTGGATGGGTTGAGCGTGAGTACATTAAAATTTTTGGGTGAACTGCTTTGTTTTTTAAAATGTTTATGAATATAATTTCAGTTGTATACAATGTGGCTGTTTCAATTAATTTTGTTTAATCAGCTTATTTTAGCAGCTTTGTTTTTTTTGTTTTTTTTTGAGTAAGCGATGTGATTTTTCTTGATGGCCTTGTAGTAATCTATTCAGT
>NW_015507542.1:30091-30666 GCF_001515645.1 Sinocyclocheilus grahami | reverse complement strand
GAGAGAGAGAGAGAGAGAGAGAGAGAGAGAGAGAGAGAGGTTTAAGTCATATGACAGGGAGGAGGGGAGTGCTCACTATCAAAACACTTTCTCGTTCGTCTAAAATGAGCTTTCGAAAACACCGCCGAAGACTGTTTACCTGACGCTTTTGTCGCCTCGTGGCTTCACGACAACGTCCATGCCTGTGAGAAAGAGTCTTCAAAGGATTTGACAAAATGATCGCATCTTGTGAAGAACCACCTGTAGAAGGGAAAGGTAAAAACCATCTGGACAGTAATGGACCCGTTGGGAAGTTGAAGGGAATGAAGTGCAGCGTCCGTCGGTCCGTCGCACCTGTGATCTCACCTGAGTCTGCCTGCGCGAGCGTGTCGCTGCCAGGCGTGATGGACGCAGAGGGGCGAGTGGACGAATCCAGGCTTAGGATGCATATTTTTCAAAACGGTAATACTTACAGAGCCGGTATCATGACATAATCAGGTTAAGCCATTAGAAATGATTTACTGTTAAACATGACCATTAGCCTCCTGAGGTGACAGTAGAATTATGTCTAATATAACGTAAATATAAAATTAATT
>NW_015507542.1:14708-29305 GCF_001515645.1 Sinocyclocheilus grahami | reverse complement strand
GAGAGAGAGAGAGAGAGAGAGAGAGAGAGAGAGAGAGAGTACTGAGTACTGCTATTCTTATGTATATTTGTGCATGACCATTAGCCTCCTGAGGTGACAGTAGAATTATGTCTAATATAACGTAAATATAAAATTAATTCTATATATAATTCTAAATATAAAAAGCAATTGTCAGGCAAGACCGTGAAATGTATTGACTGGATGGATGGAGGTGATGATGGGGGATGACATAATTTACTGCAATAATTTCAACACACAATGTTACATCTCAGCCGGTTGTGGGTTAAGTTGTCACAACCGACACAGAGTTACAGATACACATTGCAAAATATATTGATTGGTTATATGAGCAAGTGATATAATGCTAAATTTCTCCAAGTCTGTTCTGATGAAGAAACAAACGTGTCTACATCTTGGATGGGTTGAGCGTGAGTACATTAAAATTTTTGGGTGAACTGCTTTGTTTTTTAAAATGTTTATGAATATAATTTCAGTTGTATACAATGTGGCTGTTTCAATTAATTTTGTTTAATCAGCTTATTTTAGCAGCTTTGTTTTTTTTGTTTTTTTTTGAGTAAGCGATGTGATTTTTCTTGATGGCCTTGTAGTAATCTATTCAGTGGGTTTCTAAAGTAACTCAGATCTGCACCTATTATCATTCATGAGATCCAGTCACATTTGAAGCTTAATATTCAGCAACACACCCTAATCTTACATTACAATGTGTCACGAGAGTGTGATGCAAATGTGAACACATCAGTCATTTTTAAACACATACAACATGATTCAAAGTCGGACCAGCTTTCCAGCACAGACCTTCAGCAAACGTGCTTCAGTGTATCTTCTGCTGTGCGTGTGAAGGCCTCTCGTTTATAAAAAACATTCCTCTTATTCGATGACATTGGAATTTGTACAAAGTGAACAAATTACATAATCAGCTCTGTAAGAAGAGGATAAAGCTGATATAGAAGGAGATTAGAGGTTGTTTTGTTTTGTGTGGACCCTCAAACTCTCTCTTGGCCGACTGTGTCAGCTCATTGTGAAATGCCGAATTGCTAATGCGATGCTAACGTTGAGGTTTGTCTTGTTCTCTGTGGTGTAACACATTCCTTTAAAGTGATGCAATTAAAAGTTGGTATTTTAAAAGTGATGACGCTCTGTTTGTTTAGTCAATACATTCGTTTAAACTGTATTCGTTTAATACTAATGTAGTGGCTTTCCAATCAATTGTATTTAAGGACACTGACAATATCAGCTGACATTCCTTTGTAAGCAAGTTATCAGTTAGCAACTTTAAATGGAGATGCGACTGGGGGTGTTTAAAAAAATTATAATAATAAAAACAATAGACTTACTTCCAGTGTTATTGTAGAAACATTAAGATACGAGCGTAGTTTTTATTCAGTTTTTGTTTGTACATTTTCAATTGTCATTTTAATTTTAGTTACGATTTTAGTCATTTTGTATTGGTTTTAGTATTTTGTGTAGTTTTGTCAATATATATATATATATATATATATGTCTGTATAGTTTTTATTTCTGTTTTAGTTTTAATTGTTTTAGTAGGCCAATCGTTAAACTAAATTAAAATGAGAAATGTTGCCTTCTGTCAACTAGCTGGAATAAAAAAGTTTTTATATTTTATTTCAAGTAATTTTTTGTTGTTGTTTTAGTTAACTATAATAAGCCTGCTTACTTCAATAGAAGTTACGTATGTAACCATGGTTCCCCGAGGGAACGAGACGCTGCGTCTCTTTGCCATACTCCCTGCATCCCTGCAGGCGCTACTTCATCGAAGCTGGTTTGCGCCCGGCCGGATGTGCCTTTATGCTTTCTGGTGCTTACGTCACCCTGCTCGTGACGTCTCGCTACTCCATTGGACGGATTTGACACGTGCTTCAGAACGCGGTCACGCAAGGGCGTTCCCAAAGCGACTCGACGCAGCGTCTCGTTCCCTCGGGGAACCATGGTTACATACGTAACCTAGAGACGTTTTCTGTAAGTTATAAAGTTGAGTTATAAAATGAAAAAAAATTACAATATGAAAAACTAGATTTATGATGTTAATAACTGTAAACATGTCATCACAGTCTGTGAAAAGGGTCCATTGTGAAACAGCACGTATGACTTTCTTTCTTCTGTGGAACACAAAAGAAGATATATTGAAGAATGTTGGTAACCAAACAGTTTTGGTTCCCATTGACTTCCATAGAATGGACCAAAAAAATAAATACTATAAACGTCAATGAGAACCAAAACTGTTGATATCTTGTTTTGTGTTCCACTGAAGAAAGAAATGCATACAGTTTTGAAATTGCATGAGGGTGGTTAGAGGAGCTAAAAAATAAAAGGGCTTTTGATTTTAAGTTTTTTTTTTTTAAGTTATTACAAAGAGAAAAATTCACAATAAGACCAAGAAAGTGTAATAAGAAGTTGGATCCATGTTGATTTCATGCTGACTCTAATGTGCAGGTGCTATTTGAACGGGTAACCTTTGACCTGGAAGAGCTTCAGGAGGCCATACGCATCATTGACAAAGATGTTCCACGAACAGACCGAGATCTTCCATACTACCGGTGAGAACTTGTTTAATTTGTGCATTTTAATATGCTAAATAAAGGCAATGCCAGTCATGGAATAGTGGAAAAGCACTTACGGTCACAATCCTTTTAGAACCTCTAAAAATAATCAATTTTTTTAATTTGTATATTGACAAATCCTTATGGTAAGTGGCAAGAGGGTGACGAAAATATATTTTGTTGGCTCTTATTGTTAACATATTGTTATGACTTTTTATAACAATAAATGTGTTCATTATCCACCCTGCAGTCCTCATTTATGCCTGTTTAATTTCTTATGTCTGCTCATTTCCTTACAGGAAAGATTTCCTTGTTCCTTGTTCAGATTTCCGTGTTTAATTATTCATCTCTATGGCTACATAAATCATTTCTATCTTTATCTACAACCCATGTTGTTTTCTCTTTCAAACTTTCTTTTGTCAAATAGCAGAGTTCCTCAGTATTCTTCATTTCTGCTGAAGAAAGTAGAAAGTCAATTCGTTCTCATGTTCGTTTAAACAAACCTCAAGGAGTTGCCTCATTTTTTGCATCACTAATGTGAGTTGCCAGCTCAAAGTAAACATGTCATTGCCACACCAATATATCAAACAACCTTGGAGCTCAATGTAAATAACACTCAGGAGTCTGTCTCATCATTTCACTGTGGTTAAACATTAACTAGATTTGAGTACGGTCAACTCAGCTCACTTTGAAAGCATACTTCAGTATCCAAGTACATAGAGAATCCACAAAAAGAGCAGAAATTTATAAATATATAGTTCAGTCATGAAACTCTAGATGGCGCATTCTGACGGGGTGTTAACATAACTGATGATATTCAGAGAGTTAAACGACTTGGCACAAGCTGATTGGTTCATGCTGCATATGCAGCCAATGAGCTTACTGCCTTGCATTTATATGGCTGGCTAGCATTCACTTGAGATTCCTGCAGCACGCTTTCAGAGTTCTCTGAAACCCTCCACCTTCCCCAGCTCCACCTGTATAGATCTGCTACGGGGTTATTTTATATGCTATTTGTGCAGCAGCAGTATGTCTTAAATACTCATGGCACCGTATCGCCATGTGCATTGACAGTAGCAAGTTCCTGTACTTGCTTGCAGCAGCAGTAATAATCTACAGCTACAGCATTAACCAACAGCAGCAGCGTAGCAGATCTGTTCCGCCAAGACCAAATACATTAACATTTTCACATCCATAACCATGCTAAAATGTTCCGAGAGTTGTCATGATTGAATTACATACACTGCAATTATAGGCATGCAGAATAATTACTCATAAAACATAAAACATAAAGACATTTAAAAAGTATAAATTATGTTTTAGAATAAATATGGTCACGTAATGCTTTTCCTATTAAGTTTTTTTTTATTATTATTAAGATAATGCTACTCTTATTTAAAAGAACAAATGATAATTATATAAACTAATATAACATTAGCCTATTTTGCTGCTGCAAAAACAAACACAAACTTTCTGCATACCATTCATATTTTTCCTGATAACAATAGACCACATTTTAAAATACCAGCAGACGTAAAATGATCAAATTTAATTTAATTTGAGTGTTTTAACAGAGTAAAAGCGAATTTGATTAAATCATACAGTGCATACCTGTATGATTGTACCAAAGTTGTTTTTACTTTGTTAAAATGCTCCTATTAAATTCAATCAGTCCTTTGAAGAATGAAGTATTGCCTGGAGAAAGACTTTCTAATCACTTGTTTCATCACAGGAATGAAGGTTCAGGTAACCTGCTTGTCTTGAGAGATATCCTAATCACATATGCTGCTTTTCACCCAGGTACGTGGTTGTAAATACACTTTTTGGTCAGTGATTTTTGTTAAAGAAATGAATACTTGAATTTAGCAAAGACACATTAAATAGTGTACAATTAACAATAAAGATAAATGCTGTTCTTTTTTGTTATCACGAATCCTGAAAAAAGAGATCACTTTATCACAAAGATATTAAGCAGTGCAACAGTTTTTATTATTGATAATAATAATAAGAAGAAATGTTTCTTGAGCAGCATATTAGAATGATTTCTGAAGGATCATATGACATTGAAGACTAAAGTAATGGCTGCTGATTTTAAATTCAAAATTCAGCTTTACCATCACAAGAATAAATTAAAATGTACAATATATTAAAATAGAAAAAAATATATTTTTAATTGTAATAATTTTTCAGAATATTGCTGTTTTACCTTATTTTTTGAGCAAATAAATGCAGACATATTATGAAATCTTGCCGACCCCAAACTTTTTAAATGTAGTGTTTATTTACACCAGGGGTCCCCAAACTCGGTCCTGGAGGGCCGGTGTCCTGCAGAGTTTAGCTCCAACTTGCCTCAACACACCTGCCTTCAAGTTTCTAGTATGCCTAGTAAGAGCTTGATTAGCTGGTTCAGGTGTGTTTAATTGGGGTTGGAGCTAAACTCTGCGGGACACCGGCCCTCCAGGACCGAGTTTGGGAACCCCTGATTTACACACTTTCATTTGGCTGTTTATTAATCTGATTTTTGGGCGACATCTAGTGGTTAAACTGTGAAGCACTGTGTCTGTGACCAGATGTAGCTGAGGATCCAGCTCTTTTAGTAAAGCAGCTTCCAACTCGGATAAACACCACAACAGAAACAGCATTCATTGTCTAACTTAATAATCAGTTTGTTTCCCTGGTCTCTGCAGAAGTAAGTTACGCTCAGGGAATGAATGATCTGTGCAGTCGCTTTCTGGAGGTGCTGGACTCAGAAGTGGACACTTACTGGAGCTTCTCCTGCTACATGGATAAGTTTTCCAAAGACTTCCGTGCTGATGGACTGTATCGCAAAATGGGTGAGTTTCCTTTGTTTTTCCAAACTGTTTAGATCTGTTATTAGCACTAATAATTATACAGTTTCTCACTGGATCTATGGTCAAATGCTGTTTCTGTTGTGGTGTTTCTCAGAGTTGGAAGCTGCTTTACTAAAAGAGCTGGATCCTCAGCTACACTCCCATCTGGTCACAGACAACATGGAAAAATTCACTTTTTGCCACAGGTGGGTTTTGATTGTCTTTTTCTTCTCTTTCTGTCACTTTATAAATCGTTCTCTTGTCTTCCATTCAGGTGGCTTCTGTTGGGTTTCCAGAGGGAGTTTGAGCACAGCGATGCTCTGCGTCTGTTTGAGATTTTCAGCTGTGATCATCTGGAGCTCATCTCACAGCAGGTGGATCGGGCTCGATATCAGGAGAGACTGGCACGCAAATACAGCCTGGGTGAAAGTTCTTTCAACTAGCTTTTTAAGATAGGTCTTAAGCATTTAATGCCTTCCAGACACTGTTTATCATAGACACTAATATATTTCAAATGATTCTGATTTATGACTGTGATCTCCAGAGGATGAACCTGTGATGGAGCTCCAGGCCGTAAACACAGACTTCACTTTTGAACTCTTCATGTGTGCCACCATCTTGCTGGAGAACCGAGAAGCTTTACTCAGCTGCAGGAACGACGCTCAGCTCATACAGTTTACCAGCAGGTGTGTGTGTGTGGTGTGGACTGGTTAGTAGATTGGTAGATTGGTATGGTTCATTGTAATGTAGACTACATTGATCTCTACAAGCAGGGTTATTATTGTTAACTAAAACTAAAACCATAAACCATTTCATTACTTGAAATACGCATGAACTGAAATCAAATATTAAAAATAATTGCTGGTTGCTAAGGCAATATTTCATATTTTTTGTTATAGGTCATTAGTTTAGGTTATCTAAATTAAATGCTAAAACTTAATAAAAGCTATATACACATGTAATACAAATGACAAACACACAACAAAATTACTAAAACTTGAACTAAAATTAAAATGAAAACAGGAAATATACAAATAAATTCAAAATATTAACAAAAACTATTATAGTACATCAATGATACTAAAATAACACCGTCTCCAGGCTGTGTTTTAGGATTTTTACCCAGTTTAGCCTGTCTGAAGACCTTATATTTGTTGTTGTCTTGATATTTTATTACCTTTTGTAGTAGTATGGACAAAGAATTCAACCAAGTGACTTATAGGAGCAAAAAAATAGGAGTTCATTTATAATAATATATATATATATATATATATAATTTATTAAATATTTTATTTTATTTTTTTAGTCACATTTAAGTGCAATATGTTTTAGGGCTACTATATAATACACAGTTTTCATTCATGGAGCATAAGCATCTAATCATGCTGTCCCTGGTTAGTCTGCAGGGCAAGCTGGACCTGAACAGCACCCTGAAAAAAACTGAGGAACATTTTTACAACTACTGCAAACGCTCAGCCTGGGACTATTTGAGAGGTCGCTGTCGCATGCGCAAGAGCAAAGAGGACCACTTTTTATATCAACTCCGCAACCTTTTCTCCTGAGACCAAAAGGCCTGCATGGAATTTTCCAGAAAGCAGTTGTGTTGACAGAAACTCGTGAAATGTGACATTATGTCCCAGTGGAACTTTCATTTTATTCTAAATAATGATGCTGCTTTTAACCAGAGTTTTGTACAGGAACCTGATGGACTCCTTCCAGACAGTTCCTTCAGTATTTGATCTTAATTTATAAGGCGTCTATTATGGTGCCAGAATTTATGTGAGAACAACTCAAAACACTAATTTAATCACTCTAAGATAATCAAATAAGTATTTTATATCACTTTTACCCTGATCGTGCTTGAACAGATATTTGATAGTGCTGAAGACTTGATTAAAGGAATAGTTCACCCAAAAATGGAAATTTGCTGAAAATGTACTCACCCTCAGGCCAACCAAGATGTAGATGAGTTTGTTTCTTCATCAGAACAGATTTGGAGAAATTTAGCATTTGTTCACTAATGGATCCTCTGCAGTGAATGGGTGCCGTCAGAATGAGAGTAAAAAAAAAAACATCACAATAATCAACAAATAATCCACACGACTCCAGACCATCAATTAACATCTTGTGAAGTGAAAAACTGCGTGTTTGTAACAAACAAACCCATCATTAATGCATTTTAACTTTTAGTCATTGGTGAGCAAGTGATACTACATTTGTCCAAATCTGTTCCCACAAAGAAACAAACATCTTGGATGGCCTGAGGATGAGTACATTTTCAGCCAAATTTCATTTTTGGGTGAACTATTCCTTTAAGCCTATTGACTGCAGAGATGCATTGCATGTTAAGGTGAAGCATGCAATGTTAAAATTCACTTCATTTTGAACAGGATTTTGTACTGCGTTACAGCTGTGCAAAACAGAAAGCAGAAATCCTTATTGGTGATCTAGGCAAGATCTGACTTGTGAGTATTATTCAGTCTCAGAATCATCTTGTGTCTGCGTATTTGTCACATTAGAGCACAATATAATAATAGAAACACAGTTTCAGTTCTGAGAAGCTCTAGAAGACCCTCTGTGGTGTTGTCTTACCAATCGTAGAGTGATCAAGTATGTACTGATCAGAAATAACACGTTGAACCAGGACACCCTTCACTCCACACTGCATTCATTTTATTATGTAAGAGGCAAAAGAGTATGGAATATTGCACATTTGGTTATTATTTATTAGAAACTGACACACTATGACACGATTAGTGAGGGAGTGCTGCTAAAGTTGTTTTCTAAGAATATGAAATCACTGACCAACACTTTTTGGGGAGCGGGTACTGTAATTTTGATGCTGTCCACTGATGTTTGAATTATATTTTGAAATTTTGCACAGCATGTTTATTGTGTTTTAATTAATGTAGCAATAATGAAAAGACACTGCAATGTCAAACTGAATCAATGAATTTATCTGCACATTTTAAATGAGTTGAGTGTTCGTGTCATTCATGAACTGTGTGTGTGTGTGTGTGTGTGTGTGTGTGTGTGCGTACGTGCGTGAGAGAGAGACTGAGAGGGAGTTTTATTTTAAGAATACTGTGACATTTAAGCAGTCAGTTTCTAGTGAGTCACTTCATTAAGAATAGACTCATGCATGCTAGCCAAGTCTACTGCTACAGAGACTACTGCTGTATTATGAAAAAAAACTTTGGAGAATTAAAATGGTAGATATGAAATTTTTTTTTTTTTTTACATTTTCTCTAAATAAACACTTTTACTGTTGAAGCCGATCATCATCTGTGATGCATGGCTCTTTCCTCTAATTAATTACAAACCAAAAATCCTAGTATTAGCCATGCAACCCTGTTTCCACATAATTTATTCATAATTAGATTTTTCCTAAAGATTCTGACACACAGTGACCGACATCCTTTGGGCCTTTCCTAAAGCATGATGGGAAGACAAGTAGATAGTCTTATTCCATTTGATTTTTACAAACATTTGCCAAGTTTAGGGTTGATCCTGTTACCCAAGTTTTTGAAAATATTGACAATTCTTAAAGAAATATTCATTTAATGGAACATATAAAACATGTTTTATATATTTATGCTAAAAATACAACCCTGTTGGCCAACATTTATAATCAATTGTTTTTTTTAGCAACATCGGATGAACCTGCAGTGACGGAGCTCCAGGCCATAAACACAGACTTCACTTTTGAACTCTTCATGTGTGCCACCATCTTGCTGGAGAACCGAGAAGCTTTACTCAGCTGCAGGAACGACGCTCAGCTCATACAGTTTACCAGCAGGTGTGTGTGTGTGGTGTGGACTGGTTAGTAGATTGGTAGATTGGTATGGTTCATTGTAATGTAGACTACATTGATCTCTACAAGCAGGGTTATTATTGTTAACTAAAACTAAAACCATAAACCATTTCATTACTTGAAATACGCATGAACTGAAATCAAATATTAAAAATAATTGCTGGTTGCTAAGGCAATATTTCATATTTTTTGTTATAGGTCATTAGTTTAGGTTATCTAAATTAAATGCTAAAACTTAATAAAAGCTATATACACATGTAATACAAATGACAAACACACAACAAAATTACTAAAACTTGAACTAAAATTAAAATGAAAACAGGAAATATACAAATAAATTCAAAATATTAACAAAAACTATTATAGTACATCAATGATACTAAAATAACACCGTCTCCAGGCTGTGTTTTAGGATTTTTACCCAGTTTAGCCTGTCTGAAGACCTTATATTTGTTGTTGTCTTGATATTTTATTACCTTTTGTAGTAGTATGGACAAAGAATTCAACCAAGTGACTTATAGGAGCAAAAAAATAGGAGTTCATTTATAATAATATATATATATATATATATATAATTTATTAAATATTTTATTTTATTTTTTTAGTCACATTTAAGTGCAATATGTTTTAGGGCTACTATATAATACACAGTTTTCATTCATGGAGCATAAGCATCTAATCATGCTGTCCCTGGTTAGTCTGCAGGGCAAGCTGGACCTGAACAGCACCCTGAAAAAAACTGAGGAACATTTTTACAACTACTGCAAACGCTCAGCCTGGGACTATTTGAGAGGTCGCTGTCGCATGCGCAAGAGCAAAGAGGACCACTTTTTATATCAACTCCGCAACCTTTTCTCCTGAGACCAAAAGGCCTGCATGGAATTTTCCAGAAAGCAGTTGTGTTGACAGAAACTCGTGAAATGTGACATTATGTCCCAGTGGAACTTTCATTTTATTCTAAATAATGATGCTGCTTTTAACCAGAGTTTTGTACAGGAACCTGATGGACTCCTTCCAGACAGTTCCTTCAGTATTTGATCTTAATTTATAAGGCGTCTATTATGGTGCCAGAATTTATGTGAGAACAACTCAAAACACTAATTTAATCACTCTAAGATAATCAAATAAGTATT
The DNA here is from genome assembly GCF_001515645.1 of Sinocyclocheilus grahami. Lineage (NCBI taxonomy): Eukaryota > Metazoa > Chordata > Actinopteri > Cypriniformes > Cyprinidae > Sinocyclocheilus > Sinocyclocheilus grahami. Next base: position 18,948 of record NW_015507542.1, on the reverse strand, counting down.
TTATATCACTTTTACCCTGATCGTGCTTGAACAGATATTTGATAGTGCTGAAGACTTGATTAAAGGAATAGTTCACCCAAAAATGGAAATTTGCTGAAAATGTACTCACCCTCAGGCCAACCAAGATGTAGATGAGTTTGTTTCTTCATCAGAACAGATTTGGAGAAATTTAGCATTTGTTCACTAATGGATCCTCTGCAGTGAATGGGTGCCGTCAGAATGAGAGTAAAAAAAAAAACATCACAATAATCAACAAATAATCCACACGACTCCAGACCATCAATTAACATCTTGTGAAGTGAAAAACTGCGTGTTTGTAACAAACAAACCCATCATTAATGCATTTTAACTTTTAGTCATTGGTGAGCAAGTGATACTACATTTGTCCAAATCTGTTCCCACAAAGAAACAAACATCTTGGATGGCCTGAGGATGAGTACATTTTCAGCCAAATTTCATTTTTGGGTGAACTATTCCTTTAAGCCTATTGACTGCAGAGATGCATTGCATGTTAAGGTGAAGCATGCAATGTTAAAATTCACTTCATTTTGAACAGGATTTTGTACTGCGTTACAGCTGTGCAAAACAGAAAGCAGAAATCCTTATTGGTGATCTAGGCAAGATCTGACTTGTGAGTATTATTCAGTCTCAGAATCATCTTGTGTCTGCGTATTTGTCACATTAGAGCACAATATAATAATAGAAACACAGTTTCAGTTCTGAGAAGCTCTAGAAGACCCTCTGTGGTGTTGTCTTACCAATCGTAGAGTGATCAAGTATGTACTGATCAGAAATAACACGTTGAACCAGGACACCCTTCACTCCACACTGCATTCATTTTATTATGTAAGAGGCAAAAGAGTATGGAATATTGCACATTTGGTTATTATTTATTAGAAACTGACACACTATGACACGATTAGTGAGGGAGTGCTGCTAAAGTTGTTTTCTAAGAATATGAAATCACTGACCAACACTTTTTGGGGAGCGGGTACTGTAATTTTGATGCTGTCCACTGATGTTTGAATTATATTTTGAAATTTTGCACAGCATGTTTATTGTGTTTTAATTAATGTAGCAATAATGAAAAGACACTGCAATGTCAAACTGAATCAATGAATTTATCTGCACATTTTAAATGAGTTGAGTGTTCGTGTCATTCATGAACTGTGTGTGTGTGTGTGTGTGTGTGTGTGTGTGTGCGTACGTGCGTGAGAGAGAGACTGAGAGGGAGTTTTATTTTAAGAATACTGTGACATTTAAGCAGTCAGTTTCTAGTGAGTCACTTCATTAAGAATAGACTCATGCATGCTAGCCAAGTCTACTGCTACAGAGACTACTGCTGTATTAAATGTTTTTGTGAAATAAAGTGTGGCGAGTTGAATATGTGAATATGAATCTTTTTTTTTTTTTTACATTTTCTCTAAATAAACACTTTTACTGTTGAAGCTGATCATCATCTGTGATGCATGGCTCTTTCCTCTAATTAATTACAAACCAAAAATCCTAGTATTAGCCATGCAACCCTGTTTCCACATAATTTATTCATAATTAGATTTTTCCTAAAGATTCTGACACACAGTGACCGACATCCTTTGGGCCTTTCCTAAAGCATGATGGGAAGACAAGTAGATAGTCTTATTCCATTTGATTTTTACAAACATTTGCCAAGTTTAGGGTTGATCCTGTTACCCAAGTTTTTGAAAATATTGACAATTCTTAAAGAAATATTCATTTAATGGAACATATAAAACATGTTTTATATATTTATGCTAAAAATACAACCCTGTTGGCCAACATTTATAATCAATTTTAATGTTTTTTTAATCATACACCAAAGTTATTCTAAGAAATTCTCAAATAAATATTTTTCTTTAATTTATAGGAAATATAAAATATTTAATTTATTCAGTTATATTAATTAACTTGAGCTAAATTTGCAACCCTTTTGCTCTTTAACTGTAATAAATTTTGATGTTGATTTTAAAATAAATTACCATAGTTATTGTTAGAAATTCTCAAATAAATATTTTTTTTTCATTAATAGTTCATATTTATTTAGTTATATCAATTAATTTAGGCTAAAATTGCCAATTAAATTGTGACCCTGTCACCCAATAATTGTAAAAAAAATATATATATATATATATTATCATTATTATTGTAATGTTTATTTTATTGTTACAATCTTTTTTTACATATTTAATATATATATGTATATTAATATTTTTACGCTATTTATGGAAAGTGCCACATTTAGTATACCGTGTTAGATGCACATACATTGAGGGCACTGTTTTGTATTAACTTTATTTATGATGAACACATCCCTCCAAGAATGTCTTATCCATTAAGTGTTTCAGTGCTTAACACTGTCTGGTGAACTTATCTCCTGAGAGCATGCTTTTATCTAGCATGCTATAGCACCACCGGGCATTTTGAGGCAAAAAGCACCACAAAAATAAAAGGAGAGGACACTGCACATATTGAGTTCGTGTAATTCTTAATGAAGGCTGAATAACCCCATGAATGAAAACAAGTGTCTTCTTGTTAAATTTCCCTGGTGTTGGCAGTAGGTTGTTAACTCATGCGCTTGCTCTGAATGGCAGACGCTGGCGAGGCTGGAGCACATGAGATCTGCAGCCTGGACGTTTCTCTGCACTGTCAGGTCAGGTGACTTCATGCTGGAATCTCTTCGGCCGCTATGGCTATATGCACACAAGAGTCCAGGGCTTCTGCCTCTGAGTCCACCAGTGCAGGAGTGCAAAAGGCACCAGGACGAGCGCTAGCAGGGCTTTGGTCGAGGGCAGACCCCGTGCTGAGGGAAAGGACACACATTACCTCTCAAGTACAACTTTTCCAGGAAGGTTAATGTTTTCTTTGAAGCATTGCAAGCAGCCTGGCCTGGTGTTCTGTTCTGTCTGCTTCTGTCTGTTTTAGATTTGGACTGTTTTGGAAGTCCTGCATTTCTATGTGTGTGTGTGTGTGTGTGTGTGTGTGTATGTGTGTGTGTGTGTATGTGTGTGTGTGCACACTCCCAATTCTGAGAACAGACTAATTTTGCCCCCTCACATCTACCACACATGCAAATCATGTGAATCTTGCAGGCCACATGACCCATTCAGATTCTTTGTGTCTCTTACCTTCCCCATTGTGCTCTTGTCTCATGACAACAGCTTTTCTGTAAGAAACAACCTGCTTCTTTGTCAGGTTTGTATTTTATTTAAAGACTAACTAATATTATTACTGATACCGATTATTTTTGTTCAGGTTGAATATGCAATATTTTTCATTCTTAAAAAAAGAAAAGAAAAAGTGTGACCCTGTCTATGAAATCCAGGCTAAAGTCTCAAAATCTTATTATGAGATAAGCATCAAAGTTTGATTTCAACCATTAATTTCACTATGATTTCAATCTTTGACATGGCCTTACTCGGTCAGTATTAAAGATATCAAGGTTACATTTTGTATGTTCTTTACATTATGAAGGATTATTTTATGTAAAACAGTAAATCACAAAAAAAAATACTTTAGCTGGGTTTTCACAGGCAGAGTCACAAAAAATATATATATAAAAATATAAAATCTACTTATTATTAGTCATTAATGCCATCATATTAATGCAAAGTATTGAGCCCCACGTCAGGTTATGAATACACATGATTAATAGTTGAATTATGAGCAATGTGAAACATTGATAACCTAGATTCCTTTATAACCCTGAGTTTAGAATGATCCAGGGTTAACTATTTAAAGTGTGAAAAGCCCTTTTGTAGTTCGTCTAACTGCTCATTTTAAAATATGCGTTTCTCACTTGAGAATTAATGTTTTGTAAAAAGTTGCGTAATTTATGCAAACAATGCATTAAATAAGTTAAATTACCTATGAATGCAGTCGTGTAATAATTGTTGGATGCTATTTCTTTGCAGACTTGATATTGTAGGACTGTTTATAAAAAAGGAAATATACACGCATTGAAGGTGTGATTTGTAAGCTTACATATTCAAGAAAGTATGTATTCTCAATAAAACAGCTAAAAATGATTTATTCTGATACCTAAAATCACCATTGGTCATCTGGTCCAGGCAAGATGTCAAAAGGTCCAGCAGTGGGTATTGATTTGGGCACCACCTACTCCTGTGTGGAATCTTCCAGCATGGAAAGGTGGATGGAGATCATCGCCAATGACCAGGGGAACAGAACAACCCCCAGCTATGTCGCTTTCACAGACACCGAAAGA
>NW_015507542.1:1640-13829 GCF_001515645.1 Sinocyclocheilus grahami | reverse complement strand
ACTCACAATTTGTACAGTGTCCAAACTTTTTTGGAATTGGGTTTGTATTTTTTTAGACTGCCGTATTTGTTTGTACTACAGCATTTGAAGCCTTTCCCTGAACTTTGCAAAATGCAAACTGAGGAGAGTTGTGCATGATTTATAATGGATATAAAGCCTTTATCGCATACTGTAGTAACAAATGTCAAACCAAAACAGAGAAACACATATACTGTGGTGAACACTAACATCAGCTTCAAGTTCCAAGTTCTGCAAACACAGCTTCACACATCTGATCTTAGTGACGCCTGCAGTAAAAGTGGTTTTGAAAAAAATTCACCACAGATTAATATCTGATTCTGCAGCTCACGTTCCATGTTTTCAAAAATCTCTAATATAGCCTGAAGTTTGTTTTGTGCATGTTATGTGCAGAATTATACCTCAACTTTGTATGAGAGATATTTGGAGATAACACTGGTTACAGGAAGTATGTGAACTTGATTGCAATCGTCAGTGTCAGCAAGGCTCTTTTTATTTAACTGTGCTGCTTCCAAACTCTTTTAAATCTTTTACAAGAAATGTTCCTTAAAGCATGTATTGTTTCTTCATGAGCGAAATTAGTATTTTTTTTAATAAAGAACTGTAAGAATTACTGCAAACTCTTTCAATAATAATCACAAAAATCACTTTACTAAAAACCTTGTCTGAACACTTTATATACAGTATGCTAAACAGAATCATGCTAATGAGGATTCGATCTTGTTTTTTCAGGCCGCGTCAAATGCAGTCGTTACAGTGCCTGCTTAATTTAATGACTCTCAGCGCCAAGCCACCAAGGACGCTGGAACCATTGCTGGCCTTAACGTCCTCCGCATTATCAATGAGCCAACAACGGCTGCCATCGCATATGGATTGGACAAAAAGGTACTGAGATATCCAAACCTATATTTGACCTAGTTCAGTGGTTTTTACATGAATAGTGTAAATATCTGAGTTTAGTAAACAGCCTTAACTGGCTTCTAATGATGTTTGGATGAAGTTACATCTAGTTTTTGCTGTCCAGCGTCACTGAACTTTCAGCACAGTAAGTTTAAAGAGTTAGTAGGGTTAATCACAATCACCAATGACAAAGGTAAAATAACTTGCCCTGGCTTTGGATAAAGAGTTGGCTTTATACTTATTGACTTATTGATTCTGGAATTCAAAAATGGTCTCTTTTTCACAGTGAGTTTCTCACTAATCTTTTCTTTCAGGTCGTTTGAGCAAGGAAGCAATTGAACGTATGGTACAGGAAGCCGACCAATACCGAGCAGAGGATGAAGTCCAGAAGGAGAAAATCACTGCCAGGAACACTTTAGAGTCCCTGGCCTTTAACATGACGAGCACTGTGGAGGATGACAAGCTGAAGGACAAGATCAGTGCAGAGGACAAAAAAACTATTGACAAATGCATTGAGGTCATAGCCTGGCTGGACAGAAACCAGGTAGGTAACAACCATAAAACTGCCTAACTTGCATGCCAATCTACAGGTTACATTTGTTTATGGAATTAAGGCTATCCCTTTCAGTTATGATTATGTCATTGAAGGAACTTTATTAGATATTCTCACCTGAGGAAGTCAAACCCGTTTATACAGCCACCCGGAGGGTTTCACCCAATAACAAAGATGTCATTAAGCCAGTGTTTTCCAATCCTGTTCCTGGAGGCACACCAACAGAACACATTTGGCATTTCGCTTTTATCTGATGCATCAATTTCTGGTCTTGGAGTCTACAAATGAGCTGAGTTGAATCAGATGTGTTTAATTAGGAAAAGTTAGAAAATATGTATTGTTGGTGGGTCTCCAGGAAAAGGGTTGGGAAACACTGTATTAAGCAATGAGCCACCTCACAGAACAAAGAGCATCTTCCGAGACACTTCTTCTTATGTCTTACCACAGACCGCAGAAAAGGATGAGTACGAGCACCAACAGAAGGAGCTGGAAAAAGTGTGCAACCCCATCATCACCAAGCTCTATCAGGGTGCTGGTGGCATGCCGGGTGGAATGCCTGGGGGATTTCCTGGAGGGGCAGGAAGTAGTCCCTCCTCTGGTCCTACCATTGAGGAAGTGGACTAATCTTGACACCAGAACATCTAGGTTCACACATAGACAAAAAACAATGCAAAATTTGATTTACGTCAACTTGCTGCATCTCAAACTGGCTTCTTACCAACTCACATTGATCAGATGTGCCAGATGAAACCAACTTCTAGCTTGAGACCAAAGCAATATGGCACTTACAAAACAGCATTAGCATATTAACTTATCTAAGCATCATGTTTCCAAATCTGTAATTATATCTGTAAGCTACTATTTAATGGTTACAAGGTTATAATTACAACAAAATACCTAGCTGAGGTGAGGCCTGGTAACTTGTTCAGTTAGCTGTTATACTCATTATTGATAATTATTCTACAGGGAGGGTTGTTTACACCTATGCTATACAGTTAATTCATTCATTCATTCAGTGTTTCCTGTATAACCCAAATAAGCATTTTATTTCCTTAATATCTTCATGTCTTTCATGTCTCATCTCGTGCTAGAAGGAATGTAATGGTCTGTTAGAAATTTTCAGAAAATTCCAGAACAGCCTACTTGATATGCAACATTCTCATTTGTGCAATTGGATGCATTCATGGAGAAAGAAAGGTAGTTAGAAAGAAAAGTTGTTGTTTTTTAGAAAGGTAGGTGATATCCCTTTGTTTTTGTTTGGCTGACCCACCTATTTCAGTCAGTTGCGTGAGGAAAAGAATAATTAAATTTTTTATTGTTTTCCTCATATGACAAATACAAACATTCCTGAGCTCCTTCTAACTGTAAGGAAACACCTGTATGAATTGCGAAATTTAACAGGTGCTAGAGAGAATATAAAGCAGGAGAGAGACTAATGGGAACAACAGCAACATATTAGGTGCTTGTGTACAACATGATCTGGATCATTAGCTTCTTGGCTTTGGTGGCTTCCACTCTGGGTGAGTTTTTATGAGGATAAACAATTACAGGTTTCAGACATATATATATATATATACTTTTCTAATTTGTTTCTTTATGAACTATGGTAATAGGATGCGGGGTGCGTCAATTTATGGTGCGTCACCCGGCAGGTGAAATTGCCAAAAGATCTATAAGCGTTAAGGATGAGCCAGACCCAAGTGTTGTTGGGGGAGGTAATGAAGGTATTATTCATGGAAATGAGGCACACCCTTGGCCCTGGTAGGTCTCTATCCAGGTAGTGTTATAAGTTTTAATGACACAATCTTTGTTTATACTAGTGGATCCATTTCTCAAAGTATCCTAGTGGTGGTGGGCCTCATTCTCTGCATAATGATGTACTTGTGAAATTCTTTATATTTGATCCAGACATCCAGAGGTGAGCACTTCTGTGGTGGCTCCCTGATCAGCACAAACTGGGTCCTCACTGCTGCCCACTGTTCAGTTCAGTAAGAACCCATCCATCCATCAAGGTATTTTTATACATCTATTTTTAAGATTTTTATGCTTTTCCCTGTCACTGTCTTTCTAGGTCTGGATATCACTATGTAGTCCTTGGACAGTATGACCGTGGCTCTAATGAACTTGTTCAAGTCAAGAAAGTAGCAAAGGTATAATCTTTAATGTGCATTTAAAATAAAGGTTCTAAGCATTAAATTACACTACTGTTCAAAAGGCTACATTTATTTGATAAACGTAAAAGCAGTAATATTGTGAAAAATCATTAATTTTTTTCTATTTTAATATATTTTAAAATGTAATTTATTTCTATTATACAAAGCTGAATTTTATTAATGTGATATATTTTTTTTTTCAGGTTAAATGTATAAATGTCTTTACTGTCACTTTTGATCAGTTTAATGCATCCTTGCTGAATAAATATATAATTTTTTTCATACATAGGTCATCACACATCCTAACTACAACAAACAGACTGATTACAACGATATTACACTACTGAAACTGTCAAGTGCAGTAGAGATGACTTCCCGTATCTCTCCGGTATAAAGACAGAAGCATGAACATATTTTACACACAAGCTATTAATAAAAAAAAAAATCTAACTAAATTAATTAAAATATGTGAAATAGCAGCTCACTGACAGCACAAAAGGGTCTAAACTCACAATGTTAATCACTGATGTCTGTGTGTCCACTGCAGGGTGATTCTGGTGGTCCTCTGATGTGTGAGAGTTCAGGTGTTTGGTACCAAGTGGGCATCGTTTCCTGGGGCCACAAATCCTGCAGCACTGACCGTCCAGTCGCCTACACCCGTGTCTCTTACTTTCGAAAATGGATTGAAGAAATCATTCGATTCAACTAAAGAACCAGCATGCCAGTTTGGAACATGCTGCAGGTCGAGCCCCGTCTCGGTTTGAGAGCTGAGTGTGTTGCTCCCTCAGCTGAATAACTGCTAGCTGTTCCACCATGGGAACATGCTGTAGGTTGAGCTCCCTCTCCATTGAGAGTTGGATGTTCTCCCCCAGCTACAGATTTACTGCTAGCCACTCCAGCATTATAGCCGTAGATATAGCGTCTGGGGATACGCTATTTTTATCTATAGGCTGCCTTTTCAGGGTGCCACGAGAACCCCTAGAACGGTATGCAAGTGTAGTGCACGTTATGCTTTGCCCACTTTTCTAAAATCCACATAAGTGGTAAGTGTGCACGTTATGCTTTGCCCACTTTTCTAAAATCCACATAAGTGGTAAGTGTGCACGTTATGCTTTGCCCACTTTTCTAAAATCCACATAGCTGGTAAGTGCGCACGTTATGCTTTGCCCACTTTTCTAAAAATCCTGTATGGTAAGAGCTACGCGCAAGACTTCGTGCTCTTTTTGAGTGGTTTAAAACCCCGGTTCTGCCTTGGGCACCACTCCCCCTATGTATCCTCTGGATACCTACTTAACAGGGTATTGCTACTAAGGATCTGTTGAGACAGTTCCTTCACCACAAGACAAACGTGCGGTAGCCCCTGTGTGACAGACCAAGACTAGTATGATTCTAGGCTCTTGGTCGTATTCCCTTAAAGGAATCTGTTTCTGATTCCAAGCCTTGAGCTCTACCCCGGGCCCAGGAGTCTGGCCCTAACAGGTAAGTATTTTGGGGTATGTAGCCTAGGCCTTTGGCCGTAGGGAATAACGTCACTGACAGCCGTCTAAACGTCCCAGGGGCAACTCCCATAGCAATATGGTAGAGTTGGTTCTTAGTGCTCGCCATGGTTCTGGCTTGCACTCCCCTCAGCATGGTGGCGTGGGTATACCATTCCCCATAGCGATCCCTAGAGGACGCAGTTCGAAGTTCCCATGAAAGGGAACGTCTCAGGTTACTTATGTAACCATGGTTCCCTGAGTAGGGAACGAGACACTGCGTCCTCTAGGTTTCTTGCCATGCTGCGGACGCAAGCTTCAGACGAAGAAGTGAATGATGTGTAGCTCCCGGCGCCGATTTATACTGGAGTCGCACCGGTAGTGACGTCATGGGCTGTCGCCGGCCAACAAGTTGGTGTTTTTTCAATGTATGCTTCAGACACGGGTCACGACGAGGCGTTCCCCATAGCGACCCCTAGAGGACGCAGTGTCTCGTTCCCTACTCAGGGAACCATGGTTACATAAGTAACCTGAGACGTTTCATTTTAATTAGCCTAACTATAGATTATGCTAAACTTATGAATGCATGCATACTTATGGCTAAATAAATATTAAATACAAATTTTGGTTCTTCCTGGTTTGCCTTGACTTTTTATGACAACAAGCATACTAATTTGGGTTCAGTAGAAGAAATCAAACTAAGTGGCATCTGCAAACAAAGGGTGCTAGACCTTTACCCAATTTGGAATGACTTGGATGTTTTTTTAATAGATGTATTACATCAGTTCCCTAATCCGGTGCTAGGTTTTACATTTAAATTGTATAGTGTGTTAAATGAATTTCTCAGGATCAAATCCAACTAAACCAGAAGAGCTTGTTAAGTCATGTCTGTTCATGCAGTTCTGTACATTGCCAATATTTTTTTAAAAGCTATTCGTCATATGTTTGCATTGAGAAAGACAGTATACATGTGTCTACTTGTATGTGTTGTCCTTGTAGAGCATGATCATGGTTCCGATACAAAACATGTGCAGACTATGAGCATTCCCAGGATGTCAGCATTACAATGATTAACACTTTGAAACTTATAGGCATCGTCTTAGAAACCACAGGGGTTAAACATCTTTTCATATAGTGTCAAACAACCACAAAATATCCTGCACAATAAAAAAATATATTTAAAAATACTTTTTTTCTTTCTTAGCTGTAGCGAATTTAGCTTATATATATATATATATATTAAAACATATTAAGAACTGACTAATATCCCAAAATTGTATGTTTTTGCATGTGTTTCTTTTCCTTACCATAGGCTGTGGAGTGCCTGCCATTAAGCCAGTAATCACCGGCTACAACAAAATTGCTAATGGAGAGAATGCAGTGTCTGGTTCCTGGTCCTGGCAGGTCTCTCTCCAGGTAACTTTTACTAGCTTTAAGGGTCTTTATAAGTTAATATCTAGAAGTTGAGATCCTATCATTTATATTTGATAATGTATGAACCAGCAATCCAATGGCTTCCATTTTTGCGGAGGATCCCTGCTCAACCAGTACTGGGTGGTCACTGCTGCTCACTGCCGTGTCCAGTAAGAACATCTGACTCTGTTTTCCTTTATAAACATACCCTGCCTGATTCTTTTCCGTGCTCCTATTTTCTATGTTTCCTGTTTATTCCTCCTACCCTAGGGCTGGATATCACTACACAGCAAAATCCCCCGAGTTAAACTCTGCTCAGAGTGCATATTGTCCCAATCTACAGGGTGTTAAAGTAACACTGAAGCAGAGTTACCACTGTTGAGGATTATGTGGTAAGTTTTCATGTCTAAAAGCCTGAGGAGTAGTTGTTGATCTTCAGCATTGTTAACAGTGGGTTTTCTTTACTAATGCTCAATCATTACTTAATTAATCGCTTAATTATCCCATTAACTTTAACTCTGCTACAGTATTACTTTAGCACTCTTTAGATTGGGACAATATGTACTCTGAGCAGAGTTAATTTAACTCGGGGGATTTTGTTGTGCATGTTATTCTTCGAGAGCATGACCGCGGCTCCAGCGCCAAGTCTGTTCAAGTCAAAAGCATCGCTAAGGTATCAGCTTTAATGATATCAGTCGAGCATCCCTTTACTTTGAGTCACTGTCTGCTGATAACATTGCAGTGGTTCTACGATATCTTTGGCATTACCTCAAGAGCCACAGGGTTTTGCCACAGTTAAAAATGTTGGTTGCTTACTACTCAGAACCAGGCTACATGACGGGAACTTACAAATGCTCGCGTCAAACAGACTCTTTTAACAATTGCGTCATGTCTTTCTCTTTTTTTCCAGCATGTAACCAGATTTTTGTTTCTGTAAAGTGTTTTTAGTATTGCGAGTAATTGATAGATATCATTTAAGTCTATGAAAAACCCTAGTTTTTAGTTTTCTTCTCTCTATTTTGTGTTTGAGTTCACTAATATAACTCTAAGTTTTAGGAGTCACTGTCTGCCGACTGCGTTTCTGTTGTTGTGTGATGTCTTAACCATAAGCTCTGAGACCACAGGACTGTGTAGAAAACGTATGTCACGCTGAAAAGAGGAACAGACCTACATTTAAGTTGTTTTTCTCTAAATCGCTTCCCTTCTAATGAAGCAATTGCACTCAGTTCAGATACAGCAAGATGCATCATGCCAGGTTTGATGTTTGCAGTGACATTACATAGGAAAGAACCAATGATATCTGACACCACTGCAGTCAGGCCTGGCATGATGCATATAAAAAAGTTTTATATTTTATTGTAGGAGACACTCGTCGGCCACTTAATTGCGTAAACCTGTTCAACTGCTCGTTAGCACAAATATCTAATCAGCCATGGCCCATGGCAGCAACTCCATGCATTTTAGGCATGTAGACATATGCTTCCATTTACCTCGGAAGTCGGAGCTGGCCATGTCGTCACACCACACAAATTGTACCATGTTCCAGTAGAGAAGCCAGAAAACCAAGACGGACACATCTATTGTTAGCAATACCAGTCGATTAAAAACACATAAAAAGCTGTATTTTGCATAGATAATGCCATTGTATTATGTCCACACATAGAGGTTGGCTAGTACGGTGTGCAACAGTGAGTTTACTGAGACACAGATAAACATTAGTGTTAATAAACAATATATTACTACTGTTTCTCTTCTGTCGATGCACTGAGCAGCCATATTGGTTTCCGAAAATGGAGTTGTTGAGATTCCTCAGAGACTCCAAGTCGGAACTCCAACTTGGGAGGGCGTTCCAGTTAAAAGTTCCTTCTGGGAACAAGGAATTTCCAGCTTCCGAGTACAAATGGAATTGTACAAATTGGTGCGTACCAATAGTCAAGATGATCTGCTGAAGGTCAAACCGAGCATCAGAATTGGGAAAAAAGGTGATTTCAGTAACCTTGAACGTGGCATGGTTGTTGGTATCAGATGGGCTGGTCTGAGAATTCCAGAAACTACTGATCTACTCACAAACATCCATCTCTAGGGTTTACAAGAATGGTTCAAGAAAAGGCAGGTAGTTCTGTGGGCGAAGATGCCTTGTTGATGGTCAGAGGAGAATGGCCAGACTGGTTCGAGCTGATAGTAAGGAAACAGTAACTCAAATAACTACTTGTTACAACCGAAGTATGAAGAAGAGCATCCCTGAATGCATGAACACATCAAACCTTGAAGCCAATGGGCTACAGCAGCAGAAGACCACAGGTACCAATCCTGTCAGCTAAGAACAGGAAACCGAGGCTACAATTCACACAGCCTCACCAAAATTGGACAAAAGAAGACTGGAAAAAAGTTGCCTGGTTTGATAAGTCTCGATTTCTGTTCCAACATTTAGGTAGTACACTCTAAAAATGCTGGGTTAAAAACAACCCAAGTTAAATATGGACAAATCCAGCGATGGGGTTAAATGTTTGACCAACCTGCTGGGCAGTTTTATTTAACTCAACTATTGTTTAAAAATACTATATGGCTGGCTTACAATGAACCCAAAATAGGTTGGAAAATAAAAATCAGACAGATAATTATTAGAGCTGTTATAGGCGTTATATATAAGAATAATCAAAAGGTGAATATTTATTAATAAGCAATTTAATCAATGTTTATTATTTAATTATTATTTATTAAACATATTAATGCATGTTAATTTCCAACATATTTTTGGTTCATTTTAAGCCAGCCATATAGAAATTTTTAAACAATAGTTGAGTTAAATAAAAGGCAGGTGAAATTGCCAAAAGATCTATAAGCGTTAAGGATGAGCCAAACCCAAGTGTTGTTGGGGGAGGTAATGAAGGTATTATTCATGGAAATGAGGCACACCCTTGGCCCTGGCAGGTCTCTATCCAGGTAGTGTTATAAGTTTTAAAGACACAATCTTTGTTTATACTAGTGGATCCATTTCTCAAAGTATCCTAGTGGTGGTGAGCCTCATTCTCTGCATAATGATGTACTTGTGAAATTCTTTATATTTGATCCAGACATCCAGAGGTGAGCACTTCTGTGGTGGCTCCCTGATCAGCACAAACTGGGTCCTCACTGCTGCCCACTGTTCAGTTCAGTAAGAACCCATCCATCCATCAAGGTATTTTTATACATCTATTTTTAAGATTTTTATGCTTTTCCCTGTCACTGTCTTTCTAGGTCTGGATATCACTATGTAGTCCTTGGACAGTATGACCGTGGCTCTAATGAACTTGTTCAAGTCAAGAAAGTCGCAAAGGTATAATCTTTAATGTGCATTTAAAACAAAGGTTCTAAGCTTTAAATTACACTACTGTTCAAAAGGCTGCATTTATTTGATAAATGTAAAAGCAGTAATATTGTGAAATATCATAAATTTTTTTCTATTTGAATATATTTTAAAATGTAATTTATTTATGTTATACAAAGCTGAATTTTCAGTATCATTACTCCAGTCTTCAGTGTCACATGATCCTTCAGAAATCATTCAATATGTTGATTTGCTGCTTAAGAAACATTATTATCACTGTGATAATTTTTTTCAGGATTCTTTCAAAGTTAAATGTATATACTGTATGTCTTTACTATCACTTTTGATCAGTTTAATGCATCCTTGCTGAATAAATGTATTATTTTTTCATACATACTGTAGGTCATCACACATCCTAACTACAAAAAACAGACTGATTACAACGATATTACACTACTGAAACTGTCAAGTGCAGTAGAGATGACTTCCAGTATCTCTCCTATATGTCTGCCTAGCTCCTTCACCAACGTCCTTCCTGGGACTCGTTGTGTCACCACTGGCTGGGGCGTAACTGAAAAAGTCCATTCTTATCATCTGTGTCAAATATAACAATATTTTCAGTTGTGCCTATATCTCCTGGATTTACTAAAAAAAAAGCATCAGTTGGTCCTTGCTCAACCATTCAGATACTTAATGTCTTATATTATTCTTTTGAATTTAGTGAATCCTCGATTCCTGCAGCAAGCCACTCTGCCGATAGTGAGTCAGGCTCAGTGTAGGCAGTTTTGGGGTAGGAACATTATCACAGACGCCATGATCTGTGCTGGAGCCTCGTCTTGCGCGGTATAAAGACAGAAGCATGAACATATTTTACACACAAGCTATTAATAAAAAAAATAAATTCTAACTAAATTAATTAAAATATGTGAAATAGCAGCTCACTGACAGCACAAAAGGGTCTAAACTCACAATGTTAATCACTGATGTCTGTGTGTCCACTGCAGGGTGATTCTGGTGGTCCTCTGATGTGTGAGAGTTCAGGTGTTTGGTACCAAGTGGGTATCGTTTCCTGGGGCCACAAATCCTGCAGCACTACACCCGTGTCTCTTACTTTCGAAAATGGATTGAAGAAATCATTCGATTCAACTAAAGAGCCAGCATGTCTCAGTTTCAAGTTCTCCTGTGTCTGAACATTCAGTCACCAGTCCAGTGATCAAACTGTGTCTTCATAACACTGTTACACTACTGCTTTGAATACTGGAAATACCTCATAACATAATGCCAACTGAATTATTAAAAGCACTTAATAACTTTATATATCAACAATGTATTCATTTTAATTAGCCTAACTATAGATTATGCTAAACTTATGAATGCATGCATACTTATGGCTAAATCAATATTAAAAACAAATTTTGGTTCTTCCTGGTATGCCTTGACTTTGTATGACAACAAGCATACTAATTTGGGTTCAGTAGAAGAAATCAAACTAAGTGGCATCTGCAAACAAAGGGTGCTAGACCTTTACCCAATTTGGAATGACTTGGATGTTTTTTTAATAGATGTATTACATCAGTTCCCTAATCCGGTGCTAGGTTTTACATTTAAATTGTATAGTGTGTTAAATGAATTTCTCAGGATCAAATCCAACTAAACCAGAAGAGCTTGTTAAGTCATGTCTGTTCATGCAGTTCTGTACATTGCCAATATTTTTTTAAAAGCTATTCGTCATATGTTTGCATTGAGAAAGACAGTATACATGTGTCTACTTGTATGTGTTGTCCTTGTAGAGCATGATCATGGTTCCGATACAAAACCTGTGCAGACTATGAGCATTCCCAGGGTGTCTGCATTACAATGATTAACACTTTGAAACTTATAGGCATCGTCCTAGAAACCACAGGGGTTAAACATATTTTCATATAGTGTCAAACAACCACAAAACATCCTGCACAATAAAAAAATATATTTAAAAATACTTTTTTTCTTTCTTAGCTGTAGCGAATTTAGCTCAATGACAGGAAATATGAATAATTAACCATAACTAGTTATAATTAACTATTCATAGTTTAGATCCGCTGTAGATATTTAGCTGACCTCTCAGGGTCAACTGTCTTGTCAATTCCAAGAATGTTAATTTCCTGGTTAAGGGAAATAACTTTCTTACTGTACAATTCTACAAGCTTGTAACGTAAATCTGCATGATTAGTGACTCCGGTTATGAGCAAACAATGAACACGTCAAGTGTGATACAAGTAAGGTTTTATTAACTACATAAACACTTAAACTAGTCTAACATACTACATAAACACATTAAGCTGGTCTAACATACACATACACACACACACACACACACACATACAGTTGGTA
>NW_015507542.1:0-559 GCF_001515645.1 Sinocyclocheilus grahami | reverse complement strand
ATATTTCAACATACTTTTTGTCACATGACTTTACTGAACAATATATGAACGTTCCTGAGCTCTGAGATCTTGCCAGTTGCATGGAAGCACCTTGATGAATTCCCAGTTTTATCAGATGCTGAAGAGAATATAAAGCATGGGAGAGACCCAGTGGGAACAGCAGCAGAACTTTAAGCACTTGTCTCCACCATGCTCTGGATCATCAGCTGTTTTGCCTTGTCTTGGTGGCCTCCACTGGGTGAGTTTTTACAATTTGCAATGAGGGTAATAGAAGTCAGTGTCAGCCAGAAGATAAGTACTCTAAAACCAATTTTACAGCATATTTATATTATTACTATTTAGAACCTCATATACAAGGAATATTTGTTCTTATATAAACTAAAATAAATTAGAAGGTGATTAAAAATTATATATATATATATATATATATATAATGGCAGGCATAAACATACACACACACATCTACATACATACATATATATATATATATATATATATAAATTTAATTATTGATATATATTATATATTCTTTAGGCCAGCAGTTGCAGGTTGGTTTAGA
>NW_015507541.1:78990-80438 GCF_001515645.1 Sinocyclocheilus grahami | reverse complement strand
TTTTTTTTTTTTAAGAATAGAATTAGAATAGAGAGTGCTAGAGGGTCAAATAAAGGTGGAAGAGATGTGTTTTTAGTCATTTCTTGAAGATGGCTTAGTACTCAGCTGCTGGGATTGAGTTGGGCAGGTCATTCCACCAGGAGGGAACAGTTAATGAAAAAGTCAGTGAAAGTGATTTTGTGCCTCTTTGAGATGAACAATAATACGTCGTTCACTTGCAGAACGCAAGCTTCTAGAGGCACATAACTCTGAAGTAATGAATTTAGGTAAATGGGTGCAGAGCCAGTGGTGGTTTTGTAGCAAACATTAATGCCTTGAATTTAATGCGAGCAGCTACTGGTAGCCAGTGCAGATTGATGAACAGAGGTGTGATGTGCGTTCTTTTCGGCTCATTAAAAATTAATCTTGCTGCCGCGTTCTGGATTAATTGTAGAGGTTTGATAGAAGTGGCTGGAAGACCTGCCAAGAGAGCATTGCAATAGTCCAGCCTGGACAGAACAAGGGTTAAAGGGTTAGTTCACCCAAAAATGAAAACACCGTATCCGCATGACGCAGCTGACACAGAATAGCATACGCTGTTTGCGTTCAGAGGATATTCTCCAAAATGGCGCTACAGGGTGACGTGGAGGAGACGAATTGTTGAATAAAGTTGTTATTTTTGTTTTCTTTGCGTTCAAAAAATATTCTCTTAGCTTCGTAAAAAGTACGGTTGAACCCTTGTCACATGGATTATTTTACAGATCTCCTTGCTACGTTTCTGGACCTTGATCGTGTAAGGATCCTTGCTGTCTATGGGAGGGTCAGAGAGCTCTCAGAACTCATCAAAAATATCTTAAATTGCGTTCTGAAGATGAAGAAAGGACTTACGGGTTTAGAACAACATGAGTAATTAATGACATTTTTGGGTGAACTATCCCTTTTAACACTCCTTGCGCTGAATGTTATCTGTTGAGGAGTGTAAAGTGGACTGAGATGTCTGCGCATTTGTCTCTGGGCACATTCGTGTTTATAGAGTTTGAATGATTCTTCATGAAAATAACACAATTGTTCTGAAAGCTTTGTGCAGATGAGCATTTATGAGAGTCTACAGTCATTAATGTCAGAGATTTGTTTTTACTGAAAATGAAGTATACCGCAAAAAAAAATTGCAAATGCATTATAGATGCATATGTTTTTATTGAGATTTTTTGTTTTTGCATAAATATACCCTTTAAGCTTAAGCATTTTAAGCTTCTGTGAATTTCAGAAGCACATATACGAGTGATTCTTTTTTATGTTAGTTTGTAGGTTAGTAAGAGCTTTTTTAGGGTACGATTTAGCAAAGTCCTGCTTTAGTTATAATCATACCACAAATTGTAAACCAACTATCACTAACATGATTTGCAACAGTAATCCCAGTTGTTTTCATAGTCTGTGTAGCACCACAGGTAATCTTTCTGGTGGTAGCC
>NW_015507541.1:77263-77980 GCF_001515645.1 Sinocyclocheilus grahami | reverse complement strand
TCACTAATGAGCTTGTCTCTTAAAAAAGTCCTCAAATTTTTCTCCCACTTTGCCCATTGGTTACGGTTGAAGCACGCATCCATAGGTGCTGCATTGGTCAGCGTGAACGTTGCTATACGGCCTTCACCGCACTGGAAGCTGTTGGGGTTCAGGTGTCCCTTATCATATCCCGTTTCACTGTAGTCGTCGCTGATGGCTTGCTCTCGTTTATAAGCTCTTTTGTAATTTTGATTCTCACGGACCATATAGTATTGAGTTTGTTCTTCAGGTTTGGAAATCTACAGAAGAAATATTATGTTAGATGGTTAGTTTGATGTTTTATTATTTTTAAATTAAATTGTATTTAATTTTTTGTAACATTAAGTAAGGTAACACTACAATAAAGTTTCATTAGTTAACTACATTAGTAGCATGAACTAATAATGAACTGCACTTCTACAGCGTTTATTACCACAATATTACAACATCATTTTTAGCTTGACAAAAAAATAAAAAAACAGGTCATGTTTTTTTTCTCTCTCTCTCTAAGACCACATTTACGCAAATAATAGGTCTTATTGTTCAGCCTTGCAATGCAATTGGATGCTAGATTTAAAAAATAAAAATAAAAAAGGTCTATTTACGTGGACATGAAGTCACCCTACCTGCGAACTTCCCTTGAAGCACATCATCTTGTTTTTATGGACTGGATAAATCAACATTCAAGTAAGTAAAATC
>NW_015507541.1:75366-75875 GCF_001515645.1 Sinocyclocheilus grahami | reverse complement strand
TTTGCTGTAAACTGACAGATTTTCTTGGCATTCTGATCCATTCCCACCGGTTCTGTGTCTTCGTAGAAAAATTCTTTACAATCAAAGTCATCAGCTACTTTTGCTTGAGCACTGAATGCTCTCAGCACAATACAGGTGAGCAGAGCCGGAACAAACATGGTGTGAAGCTGCTCTTGTGTTACAGAGCAGAGACACCAGAAGCGCAGCGACTTTAAATACACAGTCAGAGTTAGAGATGCTGTTGTGGGTGTGACTGAAACTAACAAATGAGAAGAAATGACAAATATGATGGGAACTTCGCTTCACCATGTGTATGGGACTCATTTTTAGAGCTGGCACATGTAGGCTACAGTAACCTTGATTTAAAATAAAACAAATAGCTAATTTATACTATTGATGCTCACTATTGCTCAGTACTCAGTATTTTTCTCCATCAAATGCAAGTCCATGGGTGGATTAATCTTAAATCTAGATTAAATCAAGGTTTATCTAATAACTCTGTTGCACCA
>NW_015507541.1:71797-73205 GCF_001515645.1 Sinocyclocheilus grahami | reverse complement strand
GAGATGATTCAGTGCGTGCAGGGAACTGAACAAATCATTTAAAGTAATTGGTGAACCAATTCAGACCGTTTTTCAGGCTTGTTTGTTCAAGGACTTGAACAGAATTGACTCAAAAGAGTGATTCACTCGCAAATGGGGTATCGTTCATGCCCCAGATAAAAGAGACGGCACGCTTGGAATAAACTACATGTACAGTTTTTTCTGTTAGAAATGTACTCAAGCTAAGTACCCATTGTTAAATCTACTCTTAAAAGTACAAATTTCCCAAAAATGTACTCAAGTAAATGTAACAGAGTAAATGTACTTCGTTACTACCCATCTCTGGTTAACATTTGTTAATATATTAGCTAACATCAAATAATAATGAGCAATTAATTTGTTACTGTAGTTATAACAAATGCTGTAGAAAAATAGTTTATACTTAGTGGGAGGAGTTGATTAATGTTACCTAATGAAACTTTACTGTGAAATGTTACCAACTTTGGTTTCGGGATACACTGACTGATTGAACTGTGCTGATAATGACAGAACTTGAGACCATAGTTGGCTAATGATGCTTTCGGGAACTGCACCCCAGCTCAGCTTGCGGGGGAAAATATTTTTTGGATCAGCCTCACAAAAATGCTGCCTGTTTAGACTTTTAAAAAATATTTTCTACTTTTTCACTGCAACCTTCTTAACACAGAAGGAGGACATTTAATTTATTTTAGTTGAGACACTGAGGCTGTGTTAAGATTTTTATGTAGACACATTGGGCCTCCTTTATCAATCTAACATAGAAACGAATGCAGAAATCATCTTATGACGGCATTCACACGTGATTCATCAAACATTCATATGCTGCCAATCCAATCGTATGGCTCATCGTATGTTGATAAATGTGTTGGGGTTGAAAACAATCATCATTTAAATCACTTAAATATCACGCCCCCTATAACCTGGCCATGCAGAGGAAGTAATCGCATGAAAAATGTATTAATCTTACTCTAAAAACACCCCTCAACCTCGTAATTCCAAACAATAAAATTGATTTATATTAAATAGAAATACCAGTAAATAACACTAAATACTTACAAACATTATTAACCCATATACAATTGCATTTGTTTTATAAATGAGGGCCATTATAACTATTGTGTGGAAAACAGTTGTTCACATGATCTTTTGATTCCCATTTTCATGCCTACTGTGCATGTG
Organism: Sinocyclocheilus grahami; assembly: GCF_001515645.1. Taxonomy (NCBI): domain Eukaryota; kingdom Metazoa; phylum Chordata; class Actinopteri; order Cypriniformes; family Cyprinidae; genus Sinocyclocheilus; species Sinocyclocheilus grahami. The sequence goes on along the minus strand of NW_015507541.1, from coordinate 72,008 downwards.
AAAATGAAAGGTATGAATTGAACTTTCCCCAAACCTAACCATGTGATTCATGATCTGTTGTTTACAGCATCCAAATTTGCATAATGGCCCTATAGCATGTTTGATTGTACATGGATCTACTTTTCATAAGAAAGTGTTTGATGCTTTGCATCCTTTACGACCCACCGATATCCTTACAAACAGTAATGGTACAAATGACTTTCTTTAGGTG
>NW_015507541.1:64161-64428 GCF_001515645.1 Sinocyclocheilus grahami | reverse complement strand
CCAGGCATGCTGTGGTTTACACGGATGCCTCCACCACTGGCTGGGAGGCCACATACAACGGGCACGCAGTGTCGGGGTTTGAACGTGCCCCCAACTGCACTGGCACATCAACTGCCTAGAGATGTTAGCAGTACGCCTTGCCTTGAACTGTCTCAGAGGGCGCTTACGAGGCAAGCAAGGCACCAAACCTCGAACTGCATCCCTGGCTGTGTGTGTGTGTGTACTTGGATGGGTTGAATGCAGAGCACAAATTCCGAGTATGGGTCA
>NW_015507541.1:59376-62440 GCF_001515645.1 Sinocyclocheilus grahami | reverse complement strand
ATAATACAACTCAAATTCAATTCACAGTTTTATCTATTTTCAAGGATTTCAAATTTATTCCGGACGAGCCCCCAGTTTTATGTTACATCCCGGTTGGTCTAGAGCAGGGGTGGGCAAACTTGGCCTTCCAGGCCACTTTCCTTCAGAGGTTAGCTCCAACCCTAATCAAACACACCTGAACCAGCTAATCATTGTCTTCAAGACTACTAGAAGGCTACAGGCAGGTGAGTCATATCAGGGTTGGATCAAATCTCTGCAGGAAAGTGGCCTGGAAGTGCCAAGTTTGCCAATCACTGGTCTAGAGGTATTAGAGACATCAACATATAACAGAACCAAACCAATTAGAATAACCTTAAGCAACAGAAGGGGACTTAAACAGGCCATCAACAAAGCTTGAAGCATAAGAAGTAAAGCTTTACTGAAAGTAATTAAACATTTACAATAAAAATAAAAAAAGAAGTGAAGAGGGAACAAGAGTGTTGTCGACAAAAGAAAAACCAAAACCCATTACCTAAAGGGAGAGAAAACTTTCTGAAAACAAAACACAAAAATAAATCTGCCTACTCTAACTAAAACATAAACATACAATTGGTGGCAACCACTCCTTGCCTGATGTTATTAGACAGAGTTAAGATCTACGTGTTGCAATGTGTAGGGCCCCTAACCTGATCCCAATTCAAAAATAAAGCAAAGAAACAAAAATGAAAACAAACTGAAAAGCTTTACAACAACAAAACCCCACAAGCAATACAAAACAGGTCTCCTCCATGTATTTGCCATCTTGGGTTTTTATAGTCTTCAGTGATTTCAAGTCTCTGTGTGTGATTGGCTAAACACACAAGGCAAGCAGCAATTGGCTGGAACAACTTCAGATGGATGAACCAATAGGGACAGGCCCCTGCAACAAACTCACAGAGACAAAACAAAACACATACGCCTAGAGGGCGTAACATATGCTGATTTATTATCAATTTTGGAAACAGTTGTGCTGCTTCATTTTTAAAAAAAATTTTGTAACCTGTAATAATTATTTTTCCAAGATATTTTGGTTGAATAAAAAGTTAAAAAGAACAGAATTTATTCAAAATAGAAATCTTTTCCAACAATAGAAGTCTATACAATCACTTTGTATCAATGTAACACTTCCTTGCTGAATAAAAGTGTTCATTTCATTTGAAAAAAGAAAGAAGAAAAAAATTACTGACCCAAACTTTATAACAGTAGTGTACATTGTTACAAAAGATTTCTATTTTGAATAAATGCCGTTCTTCTATCATTTTATTAATCAAAGAATCCTGAAAAAGTATCACAGGTTCCAAAAAAAATATTAAGCAGCACAACCGTTTTCAACATTGATAATAAATCAGTATATTAGAATGCTTTCTGAAGGATCATGTGACGCTGAAGACTGGAGTAATGAATGATGTTAAAAATTCAGCTTTGCATCACATAAATTCTATTTTAAAGTATTTTAAAATATAAACACATTGTTTTAAATTCCAATAATATTTCACAATATTACGTTTTTTTTCTGTATTTTTGATTAAATTAAATGCAGCCTTGATGAGCAGAAGAGACTTCCTTAAAAAAAAACAACATTACAAATCTTATCTTATGCCAAATTTGACACTCTACTTACTTGTGAAAATTAAAATAAAATTATCTAGGGCGACGACTGTCTTGCTAATCTCGGTTGCTTTTTGCTGGTAATTTGCGGGCAAGTTCTCATCTGTAACAAGCTGGTACTCTGATTTGTAAAACTTATATGAGATCTGATCGTAGCCACCGCTCCCGTTCATATTGATAAATGCCAAATTTTGTGTTTGTTTCATAAATGAGGGCCATTATAACTATTGTGTGGAAAACAGTTGTTCACATGATCTTTTGATTACCATTTTCATGCCTACTGTGCATGTGAAAATGAAAGGTATGGATTGAACTTTCCCCAAACCTAACCATGTGGTTCATGATCTGTTGTTTATAGCATCCAAATTTGCATAATGGCCCAATAGCATGTTTGATTGTACATGGATCTACTTTTCATAAAAAAGTATTTGATGCTTTGCATCCTTTACGACCCATGGTACAAACAATATCCTTACAAACAGTAATGGTACAAATGACTTTCTTTAGGTGCAGTTCTCCACCCCAGTGAGCTTTTCAGTTGAACTGACCAGTGTTTTTGTGCAACTGAAACTGTTAGGAAATATTTTATATGGTAGTGAGGCACACCTATTTTTGCGCTGCTTCACTTCTGCATCTGTTCTGAGTTTGACTGAAACGGGGAAGATCTACATGATTTCACAGCATTTCACAATTTTTAGATAGTATTAATATTTTCCCTGGCCTGAACCTCTTGACAGAGGTGTGAGGAAGTGCACTTACTTGGCCATCCAGTCCAGTATTTCAGGGCCCCGGCCCTGGAGTCCTCACAATACTTCACACTCACATCTTTCTCATCAAACACACTTCTGATTTGGTACACATTTGACAATGCTTCCTTTTCTCTATGGTTTAACCTTCCAGCCACACTGAGACTGTGTTGTTTTTCTAGCAGAAACTCAGCTTTTTGAGAACACTCTCCAAGGTGAGCAGATTTGACAATGTGTTGTAGAGCCGATGTATTCAAAAACTATCGAGGCATTCGAAAACTATGATGCCTGACTGTGATGTAGTCATGTGATCTGGTGACGGTGGGCCATGGTGTATCGACATTGTTGTGCCTGCCATCCACTTTCACACGTTCCTCAATTTGAAGGATTAATGGAAGGCAGCCTTTGTTTTTTCAGAGTATGTGTCATCTGAAGTCCTCACAGAAGTTGGGTGATCACTTCACAGGAGTTAGAGTCATCTCGTGTGTGTGTGCGCAAGTGTGCATGTGCATCACCAACAAAAGCGACATGCGATGGAGAGATGAATAATTAAGTGAAATTACCTTAATTCCAATAAAGTTAACCAGTGATAATGACGCAGCGTGTCCGTGGGTCCTTAAAAAGTCTTAAAATATCTTCAGTCTGATGAACCTAATGACTTTACAATCATTGGACAGACCGAAGCGGTAAGT
>NW_015507541.1:51958-59366 GCF_001515645.1 Sinocyclocheilus grahami | reverse complement strand
CTAAATGTTTAGTTTATTCATAACATGATATAGTTAAATAACACCGTGACATGTGAGCTATTTTGCTCAATATTCTCACGATGCAAAAAAACAAACATTCAAAACACCTACAGAGTGCACGCATTACGTGACGTCTAGTGCGCGTGCGCATTTACAGTGCGCTCTTTCACGGCATGATTCAGTCTATTAAAATACATTCAGAATGATCACACATTCAGGACATGGGGGCAGAAAATGTGTATATTTATACCACTTCATATAGTTAATAATCAAGTTCACACGGAAGAGTGCCTTTTTTCTCCAAAAATTACCATATACAAATGTGATATTGATTTTTTACAACAGTTCAATAAACTAGAAGTTTTATTAAGAGACTTACGTTTTAGCCACATATTGCCCGTTTTTGCACCATTTCGCCAACAAAAATATTTCCAAACAAAGCCACAGCGCTGTTTCGAGTCTCTGAGCAACATGACGGTGTTTCGTTCCCGAATGAATCACTCGTTTAAATGATTCGGTTCAGTCGCAATGACTCACTTCACAGTGACTTACTGCCACCTACTGGCGGTTTTAATTTCATATTTAAAGTATCTTTTCTTTTTTTTTTATTATTTCAAATATCAGTATTCAATGTTTTATGTTTAATATATCAAAACATTATTTATGCATTTGTAACTGCAGGTTAAATGCATTCATGTCCTGCATTAAACAGTGTGTAAACACATCTAAATGCCACTTCAGGTGCAGCTTATGTCTGAATTGCAAAGATGGATTTTGTTGACACTGATTTCAGTTGCTTGGTAACAGCCCAAAATGTCTTATTATTCTAATTCACTGATTAAATGTAAGAATTTGACTCAAAAGATAATGCACACTTATAGAAAAATGGCTTTATAAAGGTCAAATGCCCATAAGAGGTAAAAATCTATTTAAACTTATTGGAAAAGATTAATTTCTATCTGACCACAACACAGAATATGAAGAATATCAAAAACTATAGGAGTCAGCTGACTCACTCATTAAGTGATTTACCGCCACTTACTGGTAGTTCAGTTGAGAAGTATTTTGAAAAGTATACATTTTTCCCCTTAACATTTCTTATTTTTTGTATGCTCATAAGTGCATTTAAAACATTAATCTCATAACATTATATATTGCAGTTGTAATTATTGTTATTTGCAGTGTAAATGCCATAAGATGTAAAAATCAATTTAAACTTATTGGAAAAGATTAATTTCTATCTGACCACAACACAGAATATGAAGAATATCAAAAACTTTAGGTCAGCTGACTCACTCATTAAGTGACTTACCGTCACCTACTGGTAGTTTAGTTGAGAACTATTTTGAAAAGTATACATTTTTCCCCTTAACATTTCTTATTTTTTGTATGCTCATAAGTGCATTTAAAACATTAATCTCATAACATTATATATTGCAGTTGTAATTATTGTTATTTGCAGTGTAAATGATTTAATCTGACTGGTAGCAGCCCTATAGTGTATATTGAATTTATTGATAAATTGTAATAATTTGACATGTAAGATGATGCATACATCTAAAAAGGTTAAAAATAGGCCGTTGTAAAGGTAAATATGCAGATTTAAGTATGTAAAAGCTGATAGAACACTGATGAAAAGTCTGCAGCATAAGGCTTGTTCAGATGAATGTTGAAGTCACCAAAGAGTAAAAGTGGACTGCCATCCTCCGGGAATGAGGACAGCATCCCGTCCAGCTCCTCTAGGAAGGTGGATAGAATTTGCCCAGGAGGGCGGTAAATTACCACAACTTGGAGTTTTATAGGAGCTATGATTGAAATCGCATGAGATTCAAAATGAGCTATAATTGCATAGGGGAGAGTGGGTTGAGTATTTCCAATTGTTTGAAAAGAGCAGACCAGTGCCCCCACCCCGGCCAACCTGACGGGGGGTGTGAGAGAAAGAGAAATTATTAGAGAGAGCAACAGGGGTTGCTGAGTCTTCTGGACAAATCCAGGTCTCAGTCAAGCCCAAGATGCTTAGTGTAGATTGTAAGGAAAAAGCAGAAATGAAGTCTGCTTGGTTGACAGCTGACTGACAATTCCAGAGACCAACAGAAACAGCAAGAGGTGCAGTAGAAGATGTGCAGATAGGACGCAGGTTAGCAAGATTTCGTGTGTGGTATTAGAGCGTGGTTGAGAGACAACTGGAATATTTTGGAAACACATGATAGAGGGTTGAAAAGAGAGCACAGAACAGGAGAGAGTGAAAGGGAAGATAAAAGGAGTACTTAAGTGCGTTGTCGGTTTCGTTGCTCGCTTAAAGTCGCGCAGGTCTTCACACTCGTCGCTCTTTACACAGTCTTGCGATACCAAGAGTGAAAACAGCTGTGGCCGCCTGCTAATTAGCACATCCAACAGCCTATAGTAGAGCAATTGCTCAAATCAAAACTACAGTTCACACTTAAGTGTAGGAAGGAGCAATGCAAAACCACAGGCTCCTTCTAATCCGACGGCTATTATTATAAGAACAAGTCAGTGCAATCAAAAATACAAACTACAAAAAAACAAAAAACAAAGTAGAAATAGGTAGAAAACTAAATATTCCTTCCTAGCAGCAAGTAATAATTTAAACAACAGATCCAGTAACAAAGTATTAATTCAATTGAATTCAATTGAAGTTTATTTGTATAGCGCTTTTTACAATACAAATCATTGCAAAGCAACTTTACAGAAAATTACGTTTCTACAATATTTAGTGGTATTTTATCAGTGGTGACTGTCAGTTTATAGACCATATGGCAGAAATGTACAGAAAAATTAAAGACGTAATCAAACAGACGATGAACACTATTAACAGCAATTATTATATGATGCAATCAAACTTATAGCAAAATGTGGTAGTTCTGTAAGTTGTTCAGGGTTGGCATCATCTGAGGTCCTCTGAGGGGTTGCATCATCTCTTCTCAGGTGTTCTGGATCCAGACTGAAGCTTGTGTAAATCCTAGTTACATCCCGTGACAAAAACAGAGAAACACATAGAGACATAATTCGCCCAACCAAGTAAAAATGTATTTGTTTAATTAACAATTAACATTGTATCAAATGTAGGGCAGTGAATAAAGATTTGAATGTTAAAGTGTGCTCATTCAAAGTCTTTGCAAAACATTGTAAGGGAAACAGGTCAATTTAGCTCAAAGGGAATCATTTATGATTTTATAGGGAATTTGGACAGAATCACTGTTTTACGGCTGATTACAGAGTCGGCCAATGATTCATTGAACGAGCCGTATAACATCAATTCTGCAATGGATATTAATATCCAAAGTATAGTGAAAACACTATTAATCAGCACAGTAACTAGATCGGCAGTTTAAGACATTATCTTGTAAGAACAAAACTGCTGAATTGGAACGTCCTAAGCCCTTGATCACTTATTATCCTCTATACACTTGGATTATTGTTTACATTTTTCCCCTTACGAATTTGTTTGGTGCAGCATTATATATGTATATAGGTATGTTTGGACTGTTATAAAAAAAAAGAAAAAAAAGGTATATATTATGGAGTTGTTTGCGGTGGGGATAAATTAAACGCCATCTGCGATGACGTCATAATCGTGTTGCATTGTGGTCTATGGAGCGGCCTGAAGTGTGCATATGAAGCAGACTCGCTCCCTCAGTCAGAATCGAGGGGTCGAGGGTCTGTCCATATAAACTTCCCTCGTCCACTTCACGAAGTGGAACGCACTTCAAAATGGCAGCGGGGATTCCCCCGAGGGGAAGTGCTTAGGGAAGTTCGCGAGTGCGTGTCTAAAAGTGGAGTGGAACGCAGCCCAGGTAAGTGAGTTTCATGAGCCAGATTTGAGAATCCCTGATATAGGCCGATTTGCTTTTCAGAGGCTGTTTGAATATGCTCTTTTTAGCCAAGTCCTCCTGATTCTGAAGCTGAGAGTGAGATAAAGGTGTGGTTGAGGAATTCAAGAGATAGAGCAGGGGGACGAAAGGAGTGCCACCACCGTCTGCTGACTAGTTGAGAGACCTCAGTGGAAGAGTGAGCTCCGCTAAATGAATACTTTAGCACACCAAAATATGTTTTCAGCAGAGGTCAAATAAATAATTTGCCATTTTTTATTTTTATGTTAATCTGTAGTATTTTCTATCTAATTTGTATAAATAATATGTAGTCCCTTTCAGAGTGTTAAATTAGCTGTATTAACATGAATTGAATGTTTTCTATATTGTATTTAATAAATCCATTCATTTGCAATCCCTTTGACTACTGTACATTTTTGACAATACATTTAAGATGCCCCACTAAGGGGCCAACGTTTTGCCAATGAGCGAAGTCTCAAGAGGCCCTGCGCTGGCAGCCCGCTGGGGGCCCTTAGGCTAGCCCTAAGTGGGCCCATAAAGGGCCACCGCAGGCTTGTTTGCAGGGTATGCATACATCTGCTAGCATACAGATTCTGTCAGCAAAGCAAAAAGCATTCATATAAATCCTAGAAACTATTCAGTATATTGGTGAGCAGGATCTTCCACTCAAGCACAGTATAGATGTGGACAACCTTTTAGTCAAATTACTGAAACTATGAGCAAGAGACATTACAATCTTGGTTGCAATGGTGAGATAAATACTGCTCCCATAAGGTGAAGAATGAACTCCTAAATATAATGGCCTCAGAGTTTGCAAGAGTGCTTTCTGCACACATTAGGAATAACACATTTTTTTGTTTAATACTTGACAATACAACTAATAATTCCATGAAGGAACAAAATTCACATGACTTTGTTGTTCATGAGGATCTCATTGGCTTCTATGAAAATCCAGCTAAACATGCAGCCTCTGTTGTGTTGATAATCAGGAATGCTTTTATTTGATTTCATTTAGAACTCTCTGATCTTCATGGTCAGTGTTATGATGGAGCTGCTAACATGGCTGGCTGTGTCAGTGTCCAAGCACACACAGAACTGAACAGCCAAGAGCCATGTTTGTTCGTTGCACAGCCCACTCTCTGAATTTGGCAATACAGGATTCGGTGTTGTCCATTTAAGTTACAAGGGATGCCATTGATTACAAAATTAATGGGATTCATGACATCTAGTGTAAAAAGAGAGGTTGTTTTAGTCAAGCAAAGCTGGAGTTGATGGTAAAGCACAAAGCAGATCATACGGAAAACTCAGTACACTTAATCCAACAAAGGTGGAATATACCCTGACTATTTGCTCATCAGAGAGCACAGATGCAGTATGTAAGGCAAGTGGACTGCATGACGTATTTTCAACCTTTAGGTTTTTTCTTTAGCCTGATGTTGAATTGAGATGCTCTTAGAGAGTGTTGAGACCCATAGCTGTATTTTGTCCAACTTTTCTCTTAATGAGGCAAAAACAGCAGTGACTGATATCACAGGAATTCTCACTGATTTTTTATTTCAAAGAGCCTCAGACCACCAAAGAAAGCCGATCCAGCATCCAACACTTCACAGGTTCAGTGCAGCTGAGGAGTTTTACAAACAGATGCACTCAATCACTCAAATTAAGGAGAGGTTTGATCAGAAGACATTCAAGCTGATGGAGAACCTGGTCCACTCTGCCACAAAGTAAGGTAGATGTCCCGGGCAAGACTTCGTAGTGAACAGCAAACATGATGGCACCAGAAGCCCACACGTCACAACAGGAATCCTTTTGTCCCAGTGGTTTAGACAAGAGGGAGCGATAGGACCACCAACAACAACAACAAAAGGACCATTGTAATCAAGACTGCCAGAGGTGGAGGGCAGGAGAGACTACATCAACGGTCCATTAATCACAGGCTAATCAAATGACCAATGGCCATTGTTCACCTCTGCTCTCTGCATCTGGAGCCAAGGTGCAAACGACTTGAACCATCAGGGCCACCAAATCAGTTCTGGCCAGCAGCAAGGACAAACAAAGGACCCAAGAGAGAGACAATCTATATACACACAGTGGCTTGAAACCACCAAAAATGGACAGGAATACTGTAAGGAACATGCCTTATACGTCTCCTTATTAATCCAGGGAACTGTGCACTACACACACAGTGGAAACCGCACCTAGAATGTGACCTCACCAAATGTGACCTGACCCACAGACAGTGTCCATCTGGGTGATACCTCAACCTGTTCACATCAACTTTGGACTCTATGAGAGCAGAACATTGCTACAAGGACTTTAAAAAAGGTTTGGAAAAGATATAAAGTATTTAGAAGGTCCTAAAGACACTGTTTTATTTAACTGTTTATTTTGGGACAAGCCAACAAGCTCCACAGAATGGAAAGTTGGGACGTGATGGGTGGACACCTGGAATGCTACGACCCAATCACGTCAATACAGTTGGAAAGGTAGGAATTAGCAGTGTTGGGGAGTAGCTAGCTACAAGTAGCGACGCTGTAAGAAACTCTTAGGTTACTGCTTATTCGTAGGGGGAGCATCACAATGGGATGTCAGTTAAAACACCTTGAGGCAATATCCATTTACAAGTTTTATTTCACCAATGCCAGTACATGACTTCATCCACAGGTATCAGACTGGTTTATCTGTACACAGCCAAACACCATATGAAATCATCCAAAGCAGTGAACAAGGAATGAACTGACTACTGCTCAGAAGCAACCCTTCTTAAAGGCCCCTAATTGGAGCCAGAATAGGATGCAGCTGTCAACAGTGGGTGGAGCTACAATCACCATGTCATAGGTTTTCCAACAAGGCCGCCCCAAAATATGACATCATATTTTCAATTCTAGGAAATCACAATGACATAACATTAAAGCCTAGTCCTTAATAAAGGGTAAAGGAATAAGCCGGCTGACAGGCCGAACATAACACTTCCCTTTGATCTTTATTTCAGCAACTCCAACACGGCCGTCCCCGCCCAAGAAAGTCCCCTGCACTCCACCAATGGGCCACAAAGCACGGGGCAGTCGAGGGTCCAAGATCATGACCACATCGGAATCCTCCAGGTGGCCCTGATCTCGCCGCCACCCCTGGCGAATTTGTAGACTCGGCAGACAATTCCCAACAAAACTGGTCCAAAATTGATCCGCCAGAACCTGGCCATGTCTCCATCCTCTCCGAGACAAAGTACCAGAATCAGCATACATCACCTGGGGCAACGAAGCATCCCGCCGCCCCACGAGGAGCAAACCGGGGGCCACAGGATCCAAACCATCAGCACCAGAAGAGACACATCCTAGAGGCCCGGAACTCAACATTTCTTCAACCTCCACCAACACGGCTGCCAAAACCTCCCCAGTCACCACCCGACCTCCCAAGACAGAACGAAGCGCACCCCCGACAGATCGGACCTCCCTCTCCCACGTCCCCCCAAAACGTGGAGCACAAGGAGGACTACAAGTAAATTTGATCCGATGACTCCACAACTCCTCCCGCAAGACTGGACTCAACCGGCCAAA
>NW_015507541.1:51668-51892 GCF_001515645.1 Sinocyclocheilus grahami | reverse complement strand
GCCCCCCCCCGGGGAGCCACAAAACGACGGAGCGCCACCAAGAAGCCACCAGCGCCAAGACCAGCCAACAACTCCAAATGAACACATCCAGTGGCCCGACACCCCAAAAGCAATCCCCATCGCCTCCCAGCCCCGCGACCAGACCCGACCACAAACGGCCCAAAACAATCCACTCCCGCGGACCAGAAGGGAGGTTTGAACAAATTGAGTTTAGATGGAGGAAG
>NW_015507541.1:51395-51658 GCF_001515645.1 Sinocyclocheilus grahami | reverse complement strand
TGCCCTAATCCCTTCAAAGGGTTTACCCTTCGGAGTGAGAGCTTCTAAGAGTTGAAGGGTGTTGGGGACCAATCAACTGTTTCTTGAAGTGCCCTTCTGCGTCATCATCACGTGCCCGCACGGAGGTGCCGTCATCATGCAAAGAATCTGCGCAAAAAGGACCATGGGAGTCCGAAGTGTCCATCAGTTGTACCCTTTGAAATCCCAGTTTTGAGCAGTTCGGTTTGGAACGACCCTTCAATATGGCAGCCATGATTGTTTTC
>NW_015507541.1:51081-51385 GCF_001515645.1 Sinocyclocheilus grahami | reverse complement strand
GACGCTATTAACGATGTAGCGTTTCCAGTAGCTAACTACTTTTTCTAACAAATAGTGGTGTAACGCGACAATAGCTACATTCTATTTTGTGAACCTGCAATGGACTGAAGCAGAGCAGCCTCTCTACAAGATCACATACTAAAAAAGTGCATTACCACTGTTGAGCATTCTGATGTGGTCACATGACATAGCCAGCCATGGGTGGAGCCAAGCCTCCTCAGGTGCATTTGAATGATCATTTAACTGACTTTGTTTGGTGTCTGACCCTGCGTTCCATTCGGAAGGGCTCATCCCTATGCCCTAA
>NW_015507541.1:46375-50789 GCF_001515645.1 Sinocyclocheilus grahami | reverse complement strand
TTTTTTTTTTGGCGTTGTTTTATATAATGTTAATTCTTGAGGTTATGTATGTTTGAGTTACATGTGATTTGTCATTCATATGTATCAGTATTTTTGATTACTAAACTGTTTAGGCTAAATGCTTGAAGTGGAAAAAAAGAAGTCTCACTGTAGTGAGCCGGTATCGCTGTCTCACTGAAATAACGCAGTGAGGGCACACTGTACCTTGGCTCAAGCACCTGTAACATTGTGCGAAACCCTGGGTTATCCACGACGGAGTAAGGGCGCAAATCCTTGGCAATAAAACCCGCCACTGACCGAGTAATTCGCTTCGCCTTTTCAGAATTTGGTGGAAGCTTTGCTACTTGCTCGAGGGCCCTTTGAGTGAAACTAGCAGTGGACGCGATCGGAATAGAAGTCTGTTTCTCCAGCTCTGGGTGGAATCGCATAATATGTTTCTTCATGTTAGTCGTGTTCCCGAAATATTAGAATTTGGTGCTACAAACCTTGCACACAGTATGGCTCTTATCAACGACACCTTTGTCTTCACAAAATTCAAAGTGTTGCCACACAGTCCATTTTAAATTTGATGGCGCAGGTCTTAGTTTGTCCATCTTTGTCCAAATGAAGGGAAATAACCAGCATACGCACGTGCGTCTGTCAACGCTTATTATTTTTCTGTTTCTTGCTCGTGCCCGTGCAGGCCCGCACCTTCGCGATCTAATTTGAGAATAAATTCAGAATCGTTTAAGAAAGCATTGCGATGCATTGAAGAATCAATTGAAGAATACATTTTTTTCTCCCACCCCTAGTGTTTAGTGTCCAGCAGCAAGCGCAAGCTCTACGAGTTCTGCGTTCAAACGCAATAGGCTAAAGCTTGCCGCAAAGACCCAGAAGTAATTATCATGAACGTGTCGGGGGAAAATAGTAAACAGATATTTAAATTATTTATTAAAAGTAGTGTTTACGGAGTCAGAGTCGCAAGGATGAAGTTGCCGATCCTGACTCGCTATCTCCTCATTGGACACGCCTTTAGAGAGAAATGCATCTTTACGGAATACATAATGAAAGAATTTTTGTTTTTGATTTGTTTTATTTCATTAAGCAGTCATTTAAAGCTTTCTATAGATGTATTTATTATGTCTGTGAGGCATGTATACGCTGAGTTTCGGTTCATTTTTGTGAAGCGCTCATGTTCAAGACTGAGACGGCAGAAAGTGCATCATGTTTGTTTTCTTTATTTTACAAAAGCACAACGTTTTGTTGATATTGTGAGTGCACGCAAATAAAGTAGACCCTTTACAGTTCCGAGTGATATATTACTCTTATGAGCAAAAATGACAGCATATTTGAAGTTGTCAGTTCCACTTAAAAAAAAAAATTCAAGTGATTGCGCTGGCGCCTCCATGTCCTGCAAAGTGTGCTTCAGCTTCCACTCTCCGCACAAACGATTGGATATGCGCTTTTAGCGCACATTTATCTTGGTTTAACTTTTAAACTAACATAGTTATATGCTTGAAGTGTTTTATATCTATAGATTTTATTTTAGGCAAGTCGTGATATTTGAGAAGGCTAAATTGATCAAACATAGGCTATGATCAACTCACTGTCTGCTGCTGGCCGCTTGGTCGTTACTTTAAAAAAACTAAAACTTAGGCTATATTTAACGAACAAAAAATTATCAAAACGTTTTTCTAAATTAAGTTAATAAAAAAAACGAAATGAAATATAATCCCTTTGCCATTACATACAAAACTGTATGTACAAAACTATAATAGCTGAAACAGTAGTATAAGCTGTTTTGGGAGAAGGGGGAAAAAACTAAACTTTTTTTATTTTTTTATTTAAGTTACTTAATTAAAACCGGGGCCTTAAGACTCCCTCTGCAGGCATACTTTGTTTAGCTGCAAGACTCTCCATCTCTGCTGCAACTTTGTCCTTCATCTAGTCTACTCTCTCTGCTTGTATGTATGTAGTTTTAAACCGAGTGTTGAGAGGGATGCCATGTCAAGCAGCTCCTGGCTGGATTGGTCTGCATATTTCTCATTCAGATAGCCAAGAATTCTCACCTTGATGTCCTTGATGAGCTGGGTATCATCATCCTGTAACTTAAGAACCTTCTCATTGAAAAGATGAAGCACAGGTTTCAAGTATGAAACACTCACATACTGTTCCCCAGACAAGGCATCTGATACCCCTTTTCCACCAGCATGAACCGGGTACTTGTTCAGAGCGAGTGCTATTGCTGGTTCGTAGTTGGTTCGACTGGCGAGCCTTCTAAGAACTGGTTTGCCTTTCCACTGGCTAAAGAGCCACCACAGAGCCAGGTCTTATATCACTGAATAGGTCATCAGAATACATATAATTTCCCCTAGCAACGCTAGCGCGGCAGAGCCAGACACATCGGGCTTGTTCGGGATGCATCGGTGCTGGGCGGACCGATCGGTACGCGATACCGAGGCTCCGTGGGAATGATCCAAAAGCATAAAGGAAGTTGTGGCCTAATGGTTAGAGAGTCGGACTCGTAACCTAAAGGTTGTGGGTTCGAGTCTCGTACCGACAGGGATTGTAGGTTGGGGGAGTGAATGTACAGCGCTCTCTCTCACCTTCAATACCACGACTGAGGTGCCCTTGAGCAAGGCACTGAACCCTCAACTGCTCCCCGGGCGCCGCAGCATAAAAGGCTGCCCACTGCTCCGGGTGTGTGTTCACTGCTGTGTGTGTGCACTTTGGATGGGTTAAATGCAGAGCACTAATTCCTAGTATGGGTAACCATACTTGGCCACATGTCACTTCACTTTCACTTTCACTTCACTTTAAAGAGCTGTCTGCCTTCCAGTCGCTGCCATGGCGCACCGGTGCCACGCGCTGACCGATCTGCCCCGGCCCCATCCCGAACAAGCCTAAACATTGCTATTGATGTTCATGGCTTTAAGAATCCAACGTGTTCGTGTTTAGCTGTTATTTCAAATATGGTGGTCAAAAGTATTTTGTTGGTCATGGTAACCCCGCCCCCAGCCCCTGACACAAGCTGTTCTTACTTCTAGCCCAGCAATGTTTTGGTGCTACTTACGAACCACTTTTCCTGGTTCAGAGCTGGTGCTTTGGGTGTCGAAAGATAAAGAACCGATTTGAAACTAGCCTCTGGCTCCGAACCAGCACTCAAACTGCATTGGTGGAAGAGGCATCTGTGAACTCCCCAAGAGGGCTTAATGCTTTGTTCACAGACTCAAGAACATCCATGTCCTGCCATGTTAGAGCTAAATGTCTGGTCTTTTTGTCAGCTTGCAGGACTTGTGTTAGAGCTTTCTCCTGCTCTATGACCCTTGTGATTATTTGTCGTCTTGAGGCCCATCTTGTTGGACTTTCAGTGATGAGTTTATGAGCAGGCAAGCCCAGCTGTGCCTGGTCGATGGCCAGTTCACGCTGTCTCTTGCATGTTTTGAGAAGGCACTCACAACTCTTTTGCAGACCCCAAATGCACGATCAACCTGGGGCACCTTCACACCTCTCTCTGTTTAGAAAAATTGAAAAGAGGTATGTATAAACATGCTGTAGTATTAGCTGATCATCAGACTATACAAGTTGCAGACATTAAACATTTTTAAAATATTTAACTCTAAGATTTAACATTATAAAAAACATGAATAACATTATAGTTCCATAATTAGGTGATAAAGTTAAAGGTATCCCTGTACAATAAGCAGGGGCGTTGTAAGGGGGGGAGGTTAGGACGATTCTAAGGGCCCGACGATGGAGGGGGGGGGGCCCCCGGGGGGGGAACACGATTTCAACCGAGGGGAACGCGCTCTCAATTTCTTCCGAGGGGAACCCCCGGAATGTGATTTACCGAGGGGAACGCGAAACTCATCTGTACTGAGGGGAAACGCCCCCTCGGACGGGGATTTCTCAGGAGGGGGAACCCCCTGGGGGCCTGAGTGAACATGCTGTCCAGGGGGCCCAGAAACCGTAGCGGCGCCCCTGACAGTAAGGTTTTATATCAGTATATTTGTTACAGTATTTATTCATCTTTGTTGATGTTAGTTCACAGTGCATTAATAAATGTTAACAAACACAACTTGTGATTTTAATAATGCATTAGTAAATGCTGAAATTAACATTAAGATAATGTATTATGTTATAAAGTAACATAATATATACATAACATAGTATAATAATAATATACAATGTAACTAAAATAATAATAACAAATGTTTCTTGAGCAGCAAATCAGCATATTAGAATTAGAGGTCGACCGATAGTGGATTTTGCCGATACCGATAGCTAGGTTGGACCACACTGGCCGATACCGATTAATTAACCAATAGTTTTTAAAATGGATACTAAACAAAAGCTAAAATAATGCTTTATTTAAAAAAAAACAGTACTGAACCATACTAGTAGTAGTAATAATAATAAAAATGTTGAAATTAAC
>NW_015507541.1:40569-46216 GCF_001515645.1 Sinocyclocheilus grahami | reverse complement strand
GTCTGCCTTCCAGTCGCTGCCATGGCGCACCGGTGCCACGCGCTGACCGATCTGCCCCGGCCCCATCCCGAACAAGCCTAAACATTGCTATTGATGTTCATGGCTTTAAGAATCCAACGTGTTCGTGTTTAGCTGTTATTTCAAATATGGTGGTCAAAAGTATTTTGTTGGTCATGGTAACCCCGCCCCCAGCCCCTGACACAAGCTGTTCTTACTTCTAGCCCAGCAATGTTTTGGTGCTACTTACGAACCACTTTTCCTGGTTCAGAGCTGGTGCTTTGGGTGTCGAAAGATAAAGAACCGATTTGAAACTAGCCTCTGGCTCCGAACCAGCACTCAAACTGCATTGGTGGAAGAGGCATCTGTGAACTCCCCAAGAGGGCTTAATGCTTTGTTCACAGACTCAAGAACATCCATGTCCTGCCATGTTAGAGCTAAATGTCTGGTCTTTTTGTCAGCTTGCAGGACTTGTGTTAGAGCTTTCTCCTGCTCTATGACCCTTGTGATTATTTGTCGTCTTGAGGCCCATCTTGTTGGACTTTCAGTGATGAGTTTATGAGCAGGCAAGCCCAGCTGTGCCTGGTCGATGGCCAGTTCACGCTGTCTCTTGCATGTTTTGAGAAGGCACTCACAACTCTTTTGCAGACCCCAAATGCACGATCAACCTGGGGCACCTTCACACCTCTCTCTGTTTAGAAAAATTGAAAAGAGGTATGTATAAACATGCTGTAGTATTAGCTGATCATCAGACTATACAAGTTGCAGACATTAAACATTTTTAAAATATTTAACTCTAAGATTTAACATTATAAAAAACATGAATAACATTATAGTTCCATAATTAGGTGATAAAGTTAAAGGTATCCCTGTACAATAAGCAGGGGCGTTGTAAGGGGGGGAGGTTAGGACGATTCTAAGGGCCCGACGATGGAGGGGGGGGGGCCCCCGAGGGGGAAACACGATTTCAACCGAGGGGAACGCGATCTCAATTTCTTCCGAGGGGAACCCCCGGAATGTGATTTACCGAGGGGAACGCGAAACTCATCTGTACTGAGGGGAAACGCCCCCTCGGACGGGGATTTCTCAGGAGGGGGAACCCCCTGGGGGCCTGAGTGAACATGCTGTCCAGGGGGCCCAGAAACCGTAGCGGCGCCCCTGACAGTAAGGTTTTATATCAGTATATTTGTTACAGTATTTATTCATCTTTGTTGATGTTAGTTCACAGTGCATTTACTAATGTTTACAAATACAACTTTTCATTGTAATAATGTATTAGTAAATGTTAAAATTAACATGATCAAAGATTAATAAATGCTGTAGAATTATAGTTCATTATTAGTTCTTTAATGTAGATAACTTAACAAATTAAACCTTACTGTAAATTGTTTTGTTACTAAGTTAAAAGACAGAGAAGAATTACTGTTATTATTATTATAAATGTAATTTATTTACACACTTACCCATGGCTAAATGAAGACGATGGCCAAAACACTGTAACCTCGTCCAGTCGTTAAGTTGCAGCTCTCTGATGTTGTTTGTGGCATTATCAGTAGTGAAGCAGACTTGACGCTCCTTTAGCAATTCCCATGACTGAAGCACTTCCTTTAATATATTAGTGGATATACTCTCTAGCTTACATGTTGGTAAATGTTTTGATGTCTGTTGCTTTGTGCTATTAAACTGGGCTAACTTACATTTGCCTTTTTTCACCATAGACCTCATGCCGCTGAAAGAGGAGCACATAGTACCGAATGAAACAGAAGAGAAAGAACAATATGAGACTCATCATGATTTTATAACCGGAGAAGAATCTTTCAGTTGGCCACAGATTAAAGAGACTTTCTCACAAAAAAAAAAACAGCTCATAAAACATTAACTAAAAGTTATTTAACCCCTTTTCACTGTGAAAAGAGTTTCAATGAACATGGAAACCTTAAAGTGCACATGAGAATTCACACTGGAAAGAAGCCTTTCACCTGCCCTCAGTGTGGAAAGAGTTTAAGTGCATTTAAGAATTCACACTGGAGAGAAACCATACTCATGTCTTCAGTGTGCAAAGAGTTTTACTCAAAAAGGAAACCTTAATTACCACATGAGAGTTCACCCTGGAGGGAAGCCTTCTACCTGCCCTGAGTGTGGAAAGAGTTTTACTCAAAAAGCAACTCTTAAAGTGCACATGAGAGTTCACACTAGAGAGAGTCCTTGTTCTGCCAACTGTGTGGAATAAGCTTCATTCATAAAGGATTCCTTAATGAACACATGACAATTCACACTAGAGAAAAATCTTTTACATGCCCTCAGTGTGGAGAGAGTTTCGATCTACATGGAAGGTTTGAAGCTCACATGAGAGTTCACACTGGAGACGAGCCTTACACCTGCCAACAGACCTTCATCCCTCTGCGGTGGCTCCCTGTGGCATGGGTGTACAATACGTGGGGGAGGTGTCCCCCCGACTTTTAATAAAACCTAAACTCTTCCCATGCAAGTGTGTTCACGTAGAGGTTTTCAAGGGCCAATGTGAATAAATCTAGATTTAAATTAAAAGAGACAAGATAGTCACGTCGTTTTGGATACGTTTTATTCTTATCCAAAACGATGTGAACATCACGGAGCGCAGAACACTCATGTGGTGTTATGTTTCAATCATACTTAAAGCCGGAGGGTGCTCTCGTACAGAAAGTCCAAAACGGGCTCATATGATAGAAGTAACTTTTGACGCCAGGCAGGAAATCCCTAATATGGACAAAGGCATCCCACTATCGCTGTAAGTTGAATAACAAGCATAAACCTTAAAGGGATACTTCATCCAAAAATGAAAATGTGATGTTTATTTTTGTTACTATTGCCATGCATTATATGACTGACAGACTGCAACGGTTAAAGTAAAAAATCATCAAATGTGTTCTACTGAAGAAACAAAGTCACCTACATCTTGGATGCCCTGGGGGTAAGCAGATAAACATCACATTTTAATTTTTGGATGAACTATCCTTTTAACTGATGAAATGTGAAGACAATAAACGATTGCGACAATATATTGTTTATGTGTTTTTCAAGTCTTTTATATGAATGATACAGTGTGTAACAAAGTTCATAAGTCGGGAAGAAGGAGGCGGGAACCGGCGAACACTCAAAGAACTCTTTAATAAAATAAACAAACACAAAACAGCGCGACAGCCCCTCGCAGACGATTGTCGCGCACAAACAAAACCAAAACACAAAAATAAACTCCAGGCCTGGTCCTCTCTCGTCTTTCCCTGTCGTCACTCCTCCTTTGTATCCTTCCGGAGCTCCTCCGTGAGACTCGAGACCGGTGAGTGGCGCAGGTGTCGCGCATTCGCAATTACTCCACCGGCCTCGCTCCGTTCCCACGGCTCTCGGCCCCGCCCCTCTCGTTACACAGTGATAATTGACATAGCATTAATTACAGTACAGAAGCTATAAAATAAATTTTTTGCTGAATTCTGTGATAAAAATGGAAAAAGTGTTTGTAGTATATACAGGGTGTCCACGGGTCCTTAAGAAATCTTAAAATGTCTTAAATTCGGATTCGATGGGTCTTAAATATTTTTGGTCACATTACCTCTTAAATATTTCAAGTCTGACGGACCTAATGACTTTACAATCATTGGACAGACCGGAAAAAAAATTTCTTCCCCACGGCAAGTTACTGTGTCATCGGAGAGAATTGCAGTAGGTTAGCAGAATAACAAGGTCGCGCTGAGGCTCACTCTATTTGTCTCTTTGTGAGAGTCTTCATAACAAATTAACTTAACCGCACACATAAACTTAGAAGAAACACACTGAGGTAAAAATGTACAATGTTTAGTTTATTCATAACATGATATAGTTAAGTAACACCATGACAAGTGAGCTATTTTGCTCAATATTCTCACGACGCAAAAAAACATTCAAAACACCTACAGAGTGCACGCATTACGTGAAGTCTAGTGCGTGTGCGCATTTAGAGTGCACTCTTTCACTGCATGATTCAATCTATTAAAATACATTCAGAATGATCACAAATTCAAGACATGGGGGCAGAAAATGTGTATATTTATACCACTTCATATAGTTAATCAATTTCACATGGAAGAGTGCCTTTTTTCTCCAAAAATTACCATATACAAATGTAATATAGATTTATAAATTTTTTTTACAACAATGCAGAGCGGGGGCGCAAGGACTGGAATTGGGAACCGCTGGGCTACATCATGTGTCACCAGTCAGAAAACTTTATAGTACAGTTAGTAAAAGTATTACAATACCAGGAAGGAAGATTGGGTTGCTGATGTTTGTCTGCCATCCTCGCTCTGTCTGCACAGCGTGCGTGAACGCGCTGATGACGAATTCTGTCTGCGCAAACAGGGTGTGCAGAGGTATGCTAATACATACGTTGACAGGCAGGTAGGAAAGCCAATTAAAACGCTCAGACCGAGTGTTTTGATTGGACGAACATTTCTTGGTCCTATGCCTTCCACAGAATATATAAATACAGATATATACATTTAGACCACTTAACTTAATGAATGCTATCGGGATGTGAAGAGACTTTCAACCTGCATAACAAAAACTGTTGCTGAAGACAATCACCTATTGCACCTTTAAGGAACCTTAAGGCTGTCATTAAGTATTCCCCTTAATTATCTAAGTGTTCCCTTAAGCGTTGCTACAAAGTCCTTAGTATCTATTTCACCTTGATAAATTTAAGGGACCAAAACAGCTCCCTTAAGTCATCTTAAACTCAGTATCTGCAGGATTTTTATGCTCAAATGTAAGAATAAAGACATTTTTAAGACCGTAATAGGACAATGACTATGGTAACATATTAAATTTAAGTATTCCCCTTAATTATCTAAGTGTTCCCTTAAGCGTTGCTACAAAGTCCTTAGTATCTATTTCACCTTGATAAATTTAAGGGACCAAAACAGCTCCCTTAAGTCATCTTAAACTCAGTATCTGCAGGATTTTTATGCTCATATGTAAGAATAAAGACATTTTTAAGACCTGCACAAATAAAAGATATGAGCGTAGTAGGACAATGACTATGGTAACATATTAAACGATTGACTGTAAAAAGCATGACTTACAGGTTTTTACAAAACAAAATTTCACCTTGATAAATTTAAGGGACCAAAACAGCTCCCTTAAGTCATCTTAAACTCAGTATCTGCAGGATTTTTATGCTCAAATGTAAGAATAAAGACATTTTTAAGACCGTAATAGGACAATGACTATGGTAACATATTAAATGATTGACTGTAAAAAGCATGACTTACAGGTTTTTACAAAACAAAAAGTTATATATAATTTAAGAAAATGGACGTTGAATCAATTATATTAATTTAAACGATTATTATTATCATTACATTGATTAAATAATATAAATGTAATGTATCTCTTACTTATTTAGATTTGTATAATGCATTATCTTCTTGTCGATCCACCTGTTCACATTTACAACTCTGCGTATTAAAGGGATAGCTCATCCAAAAATGGAAATGTGATATTTATCTGCTTACCCTTAGGGCATCCAAGATGTAGGTGACTTTGTTTCTTCAGTAGAACACATATTATGATTTTTAACTTTAACCGTTGCAGTCTATCAGTTGTATAATGCATGGCAATGGTAACAAAATCTATGAGA
>NW_015507541.1:38497-40088 GCF_001515645.1 Sinocyclocheilus grahami | reverse complement strand
AATAGTACCCACGGCTTTGAGAGTAAAAAAAAACATACACAAACAAAACCAAATTAAACCCTGCGGCTCGTGACGATACATTGATGTGTAAAGACACGAAATGATCGGTCTGTGCAAGAAACTGAACAGTATAATATATGTAAGTAGATGCCCGCGGCCCATAGAAACAGTCACTAATGAGGCATCTACTTATATACATCTATGTCTACTATGCCAGAGCACATACATGCGTCACGCGCCGGATGTTGGACATTGCGGTGTAAAAGAGGTAAAAAAACGATATAAATACTGTTCAGTTTCTTGCTCAGACCGATCGTTACGTGTCTTTACACATCAATGTATCGTCACGAGCCGCAGGGTTTAATTTGGTTTTGTTTGTGTATGTTTTTTTGACTCCCAAAGCCGTGATTCCCATCCACTTCCATTATATGACTGACAGACTGCAACGGTTTGAGTTAAAAATCTTCGTTTGTGTTCTACTGAAGAAACAAAGTCACCAACATCTTAGATGCCCTGGGGGTAAGCAGATAAACATCACATTTTCACTTTTGGGGGAACTATCCCTTTAACAACGGATTAGACATGGACTCAGGAATTTTACAGAGTATGGTCGCGTCTACGTCATGTGTAACATTAAAGGGATAGTTGACCCAAAAATGAAAGTCATTAATTACTCACCCTCATGTCGTTTCAAACCCCTAAGCCCTTTGTTCATCTTCGGAACACAAATTAAGATATTTTTGATGAAATCCGAGAGCTTTCTGATCCTCTATAGACAGCAACGCAACTGAAATGTTCCTAGGCCCAGAAACGAATTAAGGACGTCTGTAAAACAGTCCATGTGACATCAGTGGTTCAACCGTAATTTTACAAAGCTACGAGAATATTTTTAGTGCGCCAAGAAAACAGAATAATGACTTTATTCAACAATTTTCCTCCAAATCACATCATTCGCCATTATGGAGAGAACCACGACGCATGCATGTGCTTTCCTCTGCACCTGATGTCCTTACTTCGTTTCTGGGCCTGGGAACATTTCAGTTGCATTGCTGTCTATGGAGGGTCAGAAAGCTCTGAACAACACATAACTCACCTCAGTACTGCACATCTGTAAATAACTAATCAAACCTTGACTGTGATGCCATATGTGACCCTGGAGCACAAAAGCAGTGTTAAGTCGCTGGGGTATATTTGTAGCAATAGCCAAAAATACATTGTATGGGTCAAAATTATTGATTTTTCTCTTATGCCAAAAATCATTAGGACATTAAGTAAAGATCATGTTCCATGAAGACATTTTGTAAATTTCCTACCATAGATATATCCAAACTTAATTTATGATTAGTAGTATGCATTGCTAAGAACTTCATTTGGACAACTTTAAAGATGATTTTCTCAATATTTTAATTTTTTTGTACCCTCAAATTCCAGATTTTCAAATAGTTGTATCTCAGCCAGATATTGTCCAATCCTAACAAACCACACATCAACGGAAAGCCTATTTATTTATTCAGCTTTCAGATTATGTATAAATCTCAATTTCTGAAAAATTGACCCTTATGACTGGTTTTGTGCTCCAGGGTCACATATG
>NW_015507541.1:12243-38293 GCF_001515645.1 Sinocyclocheilus grahami | reverse complement strand
TAGTAATATGCATTGCTAAGAACTTCATTTGAGCAAATTTTAAGATGATTTTCTCAAAAATTAGAATTTTTTTGCACCCTCAGATTCCAGATTTTCAAATAGTTGTATCTCAGCCAGATATTGTCCAATCCTAACAAACCACACATCAACGGAAAGCCTATTTATTTATTCAGCTTTCAGATTATGTATAAATCTCAATTTCTGAAAAATTGACACTTATGACTGGTTTTGTGCTCCAGGGTCACATATGCCAGGGTCTGGCATTATAGATTAGGAAAAGTTCAACAAGTGAATGTTTACAAGTCTATGTCACAGTAACACTAATATAAGTAAAAATAAATGCCTCATCAGAATGAGATTCATTGCTGGATTAAACCGCGTCACATCGCATTCTTCTTCTGAGATAAATTCAAGGCTTATTCCGAACAGCGTGTCTTCTTCCAAAAACGAAAAGTAGCCGAGATGAACTTTATGAATCTTTCTTTGTTTACAGAGATGATGTGGGCGTTTACATATTCGCACATCTCAAGCGTGGTTTAGCGTGGAGGATTATATTATAGCGTGCAATGTGCATGGACATGATCACATTATAGATGAGCTCAGACGGGAAAGACTATACCTCGCGTTGGTTTCATACGGATTATTTTATCAGATAATATTTGTTTTCGACATGACTGACTTCATTTAAAAATAGACACTTCAAGCTTTCTTTAGATATATGTCGCATGTCATTTTCGATCATTTTAGTGACTAGTTTCAGGAAGATATTCACGGAGATTGAGAATGCAGAAAGCACACCCTATTTGTTTTCTTTATTTTACAAAACCATAAAAACAAGTTTTATTGATATTGGGTGCATACAAATAATACTTATGTAATTTTTCAGTCAATATTAAATTAATGAAAGAACTATACGTTTTTTTACTACTTTTTGTAGTGTATTTTAATAATTTAGTTACTTTCAAGTTTACTTTACTGATTACTGCATTTAAAAAGTAATATAATCAAATTACAATTTTAAAGAAGTAATTAGTGATTTGTAGTGGATTACTTTTTTTTTTAGTTACTTACCCAACACTGCAAATGACACATTTTACTAATATTCACTATTAACCCTCTAAGCCTTGAACGCATTTTCAGTTTTTTTTCTGAATTTTTTTTTAATTTGGACATTCTCATGCTGAGAAACTGCTAATAAAAAAAAAAAGTGTGTTCAAGGGAAAATTTACATATATTTCTAATTTGACATGTAATATCTCATGAAGGAAGTAAGATAGGGGGATACTTTTTTGGGGTGATGTTCCTCTATCTGTGAGCTGTATCTGGATCTGAATTTTGTGGTGAATGCATAAAGAAATCAAAAGTTACTGCATTTGGAACAAAAGTAGGCATTTAAAAAAAAAAATAATAATTTGTTTTCTGAGTGACATGCACCAAATTAATGACTCATAACTCCAAATCTCTAGCAAGGAGAGTCAAAAGGTTGGTATTGTTTGAAAGAAAACGTTACATTTTTAAATAAAAAAAATGTAATTAAATTTGTACATTCTCATGCTGAGAAACTGCTGAGAAAAGACAAAAAATAAATGTTTGCTCAAGTGAAATTTTACATATCTTTCTTATTTGACATGCAATAACTCAGGAAGGAAATAAGGTAGGAGGACAATTCTTTTTTTGGTGATGTTCCTCTATATGTGAGCTGGATCTGGATCTGAATTTTGTGGTGCACGCTTAAAGAAATCAAAAGTTACAGTATTTGGAACCAAGGTAACCTTTTTTGTTTAGCCTTTGTCGCCCCCTAATGTGCATTTTTAAAATCGTTCTTTAACTCATGATCAATGCATGTTGATCTTGGACTCATTTCAATCAGGAGCATCCACTGTAAGTAATGATGTGCCATTTTCTACAATCTATGCATGTTTTATGAAGTTATAAACGAAAATGCCACGTGATATCTACATTTTATACCATCATTGGTTCTCACAGGTCAAGTGTGCATGTTTGAGCTGTTTTTAACGCGTGTAAGATGGTAGAAAAAAAAATGCAAACAAAAAATGTACTTATCAAGTTAAAATTAAACTGTAAGGAGTAAAAAGTATGAGTTTTTCTTCAGCAGTTTTTCTTCAGCAATGTAATCAAGTAAAAGTACAAGAAGTTTTTTTAATTTGGACATTCTCATGCTGAGAAACTGCTAATAAAAAAAAAAAGTGTGTTCAAGGGAAAATTTACATATATTTCTAATTTGACATGTAATATCTCATGAAGGAAGTAAGATAGGGGGATACTTTTTTGGGGTGATGTTCCTCTATCTGTGAGCTGTATCTGGATCTGAATTTTGTGGTGAATGCATAAAGAAATCAAAAGTTACTGCATTTGGAACAAAAGTAGGCATTTAAAAAAAAAAATAATAATTTGTTTTCTGAGTGACATGCACCAAATTAATGACTCATAACTCCAAATCTCTAGCAAGGAGAGTCAAAAGGTTGGTATTGTTTGAAAGAAAACGTTACATTTTTAAATAAAAAAAATGTAATTAAATTTGTACATTCTCATGCTGAGAAACTGCTGAGAAAAGACAAAAAATAAATGTTTGCTCAAGTGAAATTTTACATATCTTTCTTATTTGACATGCAATAACTCAGGAAGGAAATAAGGTAGGAGGACAATTCTTTTTTTGGTGATGTTCCTCTATATGTGAGCTGGATCTGGATCTGAATTTTGTGGTGCACGCTTAAAGAAATCAAAAGTTACAGTATTTGGAACCAAGGTAACCTTTTTTGTTTAGCCTTTGTCGCCCCCTAATGTGCATTTTTAAAATCGTTCTTTAACTCATGATCAATGCATGTTGATCTTGGACTCATTTCAATCAGGAGCATCCACTGTAAGTAATGATGTGCCATTTTCTACAATCTATGCATGTTTTATGAAGTTATAAACGAAAATGCCACGTGATATCTACATTTTATACCATCATTGGTTCTCACAGGTCAAGTGTGCATGTTTGAGCTGTTTTTAACGCGTGTAAGATGGTAGAAAATAAAATGCAAACAAAAAATGTACTTCTCAAGTTAAAATTAAACTGTAAGGAGTAAAAAGTATGAGTTTTTCTTCAGAAATGTAATCAAGTAAAAGTACAAGAAGTTTAAAAGTTTGAAATTGTACTTCAGTATAAAACACAAATCCCCAAAAACAGCCTTTAGTATATAATACTTTTGCACAATGAAAGATTATTATTAGCCTGTCTTGTTCATCTTATCTATCATATGTTGCCATTACTTTGCTATTCATTTAAAAGAAATGTCTTTTAATTTATACAGTAGACAACATTCGAAGTGGATCAAAAAAAGTTAATCAAAGTTGTCCTAAGACAAGAACGGGTATTGTTTTGGTTTTAGGATAACTTTGATGAAAGGTTTTGATCCAACTATAGTATATATGTATATATATATGAATATATTACTTGTTTTTCATGAATGTATTTTACAACAATACAAAGAGCCATGTGTAGGCCTACCAGATTTAGTCCTACACTTACTCGCTTTTATTTGTTACCCACTAAATAATGTTTTTTTTTTCACTAAAAGTTTAGGATTTTATAAAATTGTGCACTCATTATTTTTCTAGAGTAACTTTTGCTACTGAATTATTTATTAACCTAGTTTGTATTTTTGTCATAGAATATGATTATATATTTCTTTGTTTGTTATTTGTTCTTTATAATGAAGCTGTCGATATTTAGTGGACAAAAGACTGATAATCGACCTACACATTAAGGTATAGAAATTCTACACCGATTTTTAAAATAAAACTGCGCTGGTATCAGATCAATATCGGTATCGGGAGATATTCAGAATTTTTGGTATCGTATCGGTATCGGTTCTGAAAAAGTGGTATCGAGCCAGCCCTAGAAATCACTGACTAGCTTCTGTCAGGGTCTGGCGTCTGGTGTTCTCCCTCTCTCCTCCAGAGGGCGCCATCGCCCGGACTCCCATTCCCCAAACCCCATACACCTGTTCACTCATTACACCAATTCCCCAAACTCCACACACCTGTTCAGTCACTCACTCATCACACTCACCCTCAGCTGTGCCCCGTTGTCACTGACTATATCTTCTCCTCTCACTCACCACTCGGCCTGGCTGTATTATGTGTATGTAATGGTGTTCGTCGTCCTTAGACCTGTTTTTGTTTTGCCTTGTCGGCCTTTCTGTTGGGAATAAAATAAGTTTTCACCTGCATTTGGACCCAGACCCTATTTTTCCACGGTGCCCCTTACCGGCCGTGACAGCTTCTACCACTGGACTATGGATTAACTTGATAAACATTTGTGTTTGCGCACACGCAAGACAGACACGCTCTTCATTCATTTCACTTCGCAATAATAAAAATAACAGTGTCATCATGCAGATAATTCTTGTTTGGTTATTATAGTGTTCAAATGCTGATCTTATATAGGCCTAATATTTTTTTTGTTCATAATGAACTGGATTGCCAGTGAGCACGCTGCTTTTTGATGCTGCTTTTGATGAGTAACTGATGAAAAACTGGCTTATAGCACCAATGATAATAGCACCGTTTATTTTTCAACCTCACATAAAAATTATTAATGGAACAAAAACAAATTTTTGCAGTAATAATAAATGCAACTTTTTCTTAAATAGAACCAAAGCACGATCATACATTATTAACGTCTTACTGTCATTATTAGCCCTTCATGGATTCAGTCTTACATGTATTCTGTAGCTTATTGTGAACATGGCAAAGCTAAACTGCACAAGCTTTGCATTTCTGCCCGAGCTCGACGTGTCCCTATTCACGGAGACCGAGATGGAAATCCAAGCGCATCCTGTTAGTTTTCTCTATTTTACAAAAGCACAATGTTTTGTTGATATTGTGAGTGCACACAAAAATAAGGGTAGACCATTTATAGTTCCGAATGAAGTATTAGTCTTATCTGTATGAGCAAAAATGACGGTGTAGGCTACTTCAAGTTATAAAGAACAAAATGAAGTGATCGCGCTGGCGCCTCCATGCATTAAGCGCGCTTCAGCTTCCACTCTCCGCACAAACGCTTAGATATATGCCTAACAGTGCACTTTTATCTAGGTTAAAGCTGCAGTCCGTAACTTTTTTGTGTTCAAAATTTACAAAATTTCTGTAATAAGCGAGTACACCATGAATCCATTTTCCAAACTGTGTTTTTGGCTTGTCCTGAATCACTACGGTACACCTATAATAAGTGTTTATATTCGGACTATTTAGACTGGTTTCGGGTAGGTACTGCTGCAGTGTAGCCCAGTACCTGTGTGATTCGTCACAGACATAAACAGAGAGAAGTAGCTCCAGCTACGATGTTCGGCTACAACCGCAAGATGCATGCAGTTGTTTGTTAACCGCTACAGGGCTCTACAGTGTGACCATTTCAGTCGCATTTGCGACTGAAAACTACTGCGTGCGACTATAGACATTTTTTTAGGAGCACCAGTGCGACTGACCCGATCATCATCATATTTGTGATTGCGCTACACCAATTCCCCAAACTCCACACACCTGTTCAGTCACTCACTCATCACACTCACCCTCAGCTGTGCCCCGTTGTCACTGACTATATCTTCTCCTCTCACTCACCACTCGGCCTGGCTGTATTATGTGTATGTAATGGTGTTCGTCGTCCTTAGACCTGTTTTTGTTTTGCCTTGTCGGCCTTTCTGTTGGGAATAAAATAAGTTTTCACCTGCATTTGGACCCAGACCCTATTTTTCCACGGTGCCCCTTACCGGCCGTGACAGCTTCTACCACTGGACTATGGATTAACTTGATAAACATTTGTGTTTGCGCACACGCAAGACAGACACGCTCTTCATTCATTTCACTTCGCAATAATAAAAATAACAGTGTCATCATGCAGATAATTCTTGTTTGGTTATTATAGTGTTCAAATGCTGATCTTATATAGGCCTAATATTTTTTTTGTTCATAATGAACTGGATTGCCAGTGAGCACGCTGCTTTTTGATGCTGCTTTTGATGAGTAACTGATGAAAAACTGGCTTATAGCACCAATGATAATAGCACCGTTTATTTTTCAACCTCACATAAAAATTATTAATGGAACAAAAACAAATTTTTGCAGTAATAATAAATGCAACTTTTTCTTAAATAGAACCAAAGCACGATCATACATTATTAACGTCTTACTGTCATTATTAGCCCTTCATGGATTCAGTCTTACATGTATTCTGTAGCTTATTGTGAACATGGCAAAGCTAAACTGCACAAGCTTTGCATTTCTGCCCGAGCTCGACGTGTCCCTATTCACGGAGACCGAGATGGAAATCCAAGCGCATCCTGTTAGTTTTCTCTATTTTACAAAAGCACAATGTTTTGTTGATATTGTGAGTGCACACAAAAATAAGGGTAGACCATTTGAATGAAGTAATGAAGTATTAGTCTTATCTGTATGAGCAAAAATGACGGTGTAGGCTACTTCAAGTTATAAAGAACAAAATCGCGCTGGCGCGCTGGCGCCTCCATGCATTAAGCGCGCTTCAGCTTCCACTCTCCGCACAAACGCTTAGATATATGCCTAACAGTGCACTTTTATCTAGGTTAAAGCTGCAGTCCGTAACTTTTTTGTGTTCAAAATTTACAAAATTTCTGTAATAAGCGAGTACACCATGAATCCATTTTCCAAACTGTGTTTTTGGCTTGTCCTGAATCACTACGGTACACCTATAATAAGTGTTTATATTCGGACTATTTAGACTGGTTTCGGGTAGGTACTGCTGCAGTGTAGCCCAGTACCTGTGTGATTCGTCACAGACATAAACAGAGAGAAGTAGCTCCAGCTACGATGTTCGGCTACAACCGCAAGATGCATGCAGTTGTTTGTTAACCGCTACAGGGCTCTACAGTGTGACCATTTCAGTCGCATTTGCGACTGAAAACTACTGCGTGCGACTATAGACATTTTTTTAGGAGCACCAGTGCGACTGACCCGATCATCATCATATTTGTGATTGCGCTCAGGGGAGCTTCAAATGTTTCTACGTGTTTTTGCAGCGTTGAGTGATGTATCACAGACATATCACGAATCCTTTCATAAGCAAAGTGAGAGCTTCATTGGCAGTGTAGAGAGCTTCGTTGATTATAGATGTGAGGTCAAGATGAACTAAGATGAGTGCCAGCTTTTAATGATTTTAAAGGAGTTTGTAAATGTGATACTGATTTAATAGAATTCAATAAACAAGAAGTTAATATTAAGTGACTTACATTGCCTGACTATAACACTATCGTCTGATTTTGCTCTATTTCGTCATTGAAAATAGTTTCAAACAAAGTCACAGCTCAGCCGCTGCGCATCTCCATTCAAACACAGCGGTGTCTCGTTTATGAATGAACTCGTAATGATTCAGCCGTTCGAATGAATCAATTGAATGAATGATTCCGTGATAAAAGCAGTGACTTGTCGCCACCTGCTGCCAGTTTGTTTCATTTTAAAAGTATCTTTTCAGTTATTTAAATCATTTAATATTTCTATATTCAAATTTTTATATTTAAAACATTAATATCATCATGAATTTATGGATTTAATTGCACTCATTCCACTTCTGAGCCTCATTAAATGTCTGAAAGTACACCAAGCCACTTTTGTGTTCTTCTGTGCCACCTCTACAAATTAATTTAATTTGATTGGTAACTTATATTTCTTATTCTACTTGTTCTTATTCTGTTGTTTTAATTACTAATCCTTTAATTTTATTTTTAAAAAGCTTGTAAAATAGAATTTTTTGGTAACACTTTACAATAAGGTTCATTAGTTAAACATTAGTTCATGTATTAACTAACATGAACTAACCATGAGCAATACATTTGTTACTCTATTTACTAATCTACGCTCACGTTAGTTAATAAAAATACAGATGTTCATTGCTAGTTCATGTTAGTTCACAGTGCATTAACTAATGTTAACAAGATTTTAATAATGTATTAGTAAATGTTGAAATTAACATTAACAAAGAATAATAAACTCTGTATAAGTGCAGTTCATTATTAGCTCATGTTAACTAATGTAGTTAACTAATGAACCTTATTGTAAAGTGTTACCAATTTTTTTAAGAATTTGACAAAAGATGACATACTTTTCGATAACATTTTGGATAATTGTTTAGAAGGTGCTCCTAAAATTTTGAACGTGCTCCTAAATTTTGTAAGTTAGGAGCACAAGTGCTCCTAAAAAGAAAAGTAAGCGTAGAGCCCTGTGCTAGAGCGCCAAAAGTTGCGGACTGCAGCTTTAAATGTTTAAACTAACATTGTAATATGCTTTAAGTGTTCTATATCTACAGATTTTATTTTAAGCAAGTTGTGATGATTTGAGAAGGCTAAATTGATCAAACGTGATCAACTCAGCTGTCTGCCACTATCCGCTTGGTCGTCACTAAAAAAAAATTGTTTTGTCGTTTCACAGAACTAAGATATGGTTTAGATGTAGTAACAGAGCAGTTTTAAGTGTCATTGGTTATCTGAAGCTGGTGTGATGCTTGGATGTACCTGTACTCGTGTCGTTTCTACATTTGTTTGCCCATTTGCATTGTTTTGCTCGGCCTTAGCTATGATAAAGACACATCCATTTAATGCCTGTGTTGCATAGCATGTTTGTTATTTTGAGGGTGGAGCAATAAATGGAGTGGCATGTTTTTGTTGTAGCGTATTTGTTTTGAATCAATTTCAAACATTAAGAGGAACTTCTCATAAATCACTTACATTAAGTTTCAAGCCTCTTAGGGCACCGTGATAAGTCTTTGTACGCACATGCATCGAGTAAGCTAAGGATTGTTTAATTATTAGTAATTCCTTTTGTTGAAGCATAGCCAAACATCCTGTCACGAATTCGGGTCATGGACTTCCGTTTATTCACCACCAGATGTCACCCTTTCCATTACATTGACTCTCGCACAACACAAACTGTTGCATAGCACCCCGGACTACATTTCCCATCATTCTTTGCACAATTTGCACACTGCCCTGATTGCACTGATTGCACACAGCTGTTTCTAATCAACTCACTCACTATATAACACCCACTCTAACCACATTTCTCTGTTGAGTATTGTTTAGCCTGTACCCCTTTCCGAGTCTTCCTTGTTTTGCCTTGCCTTGCCTGTTTTTGCGGTTTTGATCTTTGCCTGTTTTCTTGGATTTCTCCCTCTCGTCTCGCCCCTGTGATTCTGTCTGCCGATCGGTGACCTATGCTAGCCCTGTGACTATTCTTGTGTTTTGCCCGCCATATACCTGTTTGCCATTGTTTGACCCTGCCTGTTTACCACGTCTCTCTATTAAAAGCTTGCAGATGGATCCACACGTCTCACGTCTCGTCAGCCCCGTTACACATCCTGATCAAGTATACACTGCTATGGGAATTGTCATATTTCTGTGCCTTCAAGGAACATACGAAAATAAAAATTCTGTCACCATTTATTCACCCTCACATGGTTCAAAACATGACTCTCTTTTACAGAACACAAACAAAGATGTTTTGAGAAATGTCTATGACATTTTTGGGTGAACCATTCCTTAAACCAGAACTGGTAGACAGAATCACTTTGAAGGACATAATTTATATACAGTGGTGTGAAAAAGTGTTGGCCCCCTTCCTGATTTCTTTTTTTTTTGCATGTTTGTCACACTTTAATGTTTCAGATCATCAAACAAATTTAAATATTAGTCAAAGATAACACAAGTGAACACAACATGCAGTTTTTAAATGAAGGTTTTTATTATTAAGGGAAAACAAAATCCAAAACTACATGGCCCTGTGTGAAGAAGTGTTTGCCCCCTAAACCTAATAACTGGTTGGGCCACCCTTAGCAGCAACAACTGCAATCAAGCGTTTGCGATAACTTGCAATGAGTCTGTTACAGCGCTGTGGAGGAATTTTGGTCCACTCATCTATGCAGAATTGTTGTAATTCAGCCACATTGGAGGGTTTTCGAGCATGAACTGCCTTTTTAAGGTCATGCCACAGCATCTCAATAGGATTCAGGTCAGGACTTTGACTAGGCCACTCCAAAGTCTTCATTTTGTTTTTCTTCAGCCATTCAGAGGTAGACTTGCTGGTGTGTTTTGGATCATTGTCCTGCTTCAGAACCCAAGTTTAAAAATAAGAAATCAGGAAGGGGGCCAACACTTTTTCACACCACTGTAGATGAACACTTCTGAAATCCAAAATCTGCATTCTTAGCAGTTTGGAGATATTGAACGGGGCTCGACATTAACGCTTGTCGGATTTTGTGAAGGGGCAAGTGAAAGAGAATTTTACTTGCCCGACCGGACAAGTAAACTGATAAAAATTTTATTAACAAACAATAACTAGGGCAGCACCGAAACTTTGGTGAGAACTATTCTGATTTTATTACTTTCAGTGTAAACGGTGACTAATAATGAGTAATGTATTGACAGTATCAAGGTCGTGTCGGTTGAGGCTCGTGCAGCCTGTCTGACTCACGGGAGAAATCAAAACTATAAGCGCAACACCACACACAAAGAAACAAACATGAACAAACATACTGCGGTACAAAAAAAGATAAATATTCTATATAACATATGCAACAACCAAGAGTGATGTTTTCCCGACTTTCAGCATGATTGCAAATGTGATATTGATTTGATACAACTTTAGTTCAATAAACAAAGAATATTAACTGACTTACATTTTACATACATTATTGATAGTTTTTGCTCCAATTCGCTAACGAAAATAGTTCTAAGCAAAGCCACAGCAGAACAGCATCTCCGAGCAACACACAACAGTCTTTCGTTTCTGAAAGATTCAGCATTTTTGAACGAGTCAATAATTCAAAGAGCCATTCATAAAGACAGTCACTTGTTCATTTATTGAATGAATCAGCCGTTTGAATGAATCGGTTGAATCAATGTTGCAATTCTTGCTGCCATGTTGTGGAGTCGCTGTGTGTTTCGTTGTGAAAGGACACGACTAGAAATCAGTGGTTAAGTTGTATTTACAACACTGTTCCAGAACACTTCAACCCAAATATTCAGATGTGTGCAGCACATTTTATGGAGGATGAGGACTGTTTCTTGAACCAGTAGCCTAATGCATCTGTGGCTGTTTCTATAAAGTTGGGCAGTTCAAACTTTGCAAGGACAGTCTGTAAGTCCGTTTTTTTATATTTAAATAATTTGCGACTGACGATTCAAACGCAAGTTTTGAGCAGTGTAGAGTAGGGCTTGTTGTTTGTCATTTCTCCGATCACAAATGCAGACATGGTTTTATGTTTACGCGGCGCGATACGCAACGCGTAAAAAGACTGTATAACTCATTATAATCAGTAATTATGTCCCCACTGGATGCTACAAATGCCTCGTTTGTAATGGGTTTTAATGTTTTTGTCTCGTCGCTCCGGCCGGACACGGCATCAACAGTATGTGAGGGGCGTAACATTTCCGTCTCACGCTTGAGGTATTCGGCCAATCACAACGCACTGGATAGCTGGCCAATCACAGCACACCTCGCTTTTCAGACCGATGAGCTTTGTAAAAATCGACGAGTTTCAAAAAGGTGGGGCATAGAGGAGAAACAATAATGTACAGTATGTGGAAAATAATGTGTTTTTTTAACCTTAATTAGACACATAGACACATTTCATTACACCAAATACACAAAATAATGTTTTTTTTGCAGCGTCATATGACCCATTTAAACAGTCTGAGTAAATACATCTAAGTGGCACTTTCGATGCAGCTTCTGTGTTTCCTCTGCAGTGGAAAGATAGAGTTTGTTGATACTGATTTCATTTGAATAGTAACAACCATATACTGTCTTATTATTCTAAATTAATTTATTGATCAAATTTAAGAATTTGACGTAAATGGTGACATTTAATCAGCTTAGGAAAATATTGTTCTTCATAAAGTGTAACAGCAATCAATTTAAGGCAGATATCACAAATATGCTGATTAAAGTAATACCTGATAGAGCACTGATGAGACTATTGCGTTAGAATAAATTACATTTGCGCCAAAGAAAAAAGAAAGGAAAAAGAACCCCGGGCAAGTAACTTTTTTACTCGGACAAGTACATAATGTCTGGCCCTGTTGAGCTTCAAAGTTTTTGCATTTCATTTGACTTTGTAGTTTGAAGCTTTTTGTTTTCTAAAACAAGTCCCAAAATGTACAGCATGAAGAAAAATACATCACAATGTAAATAAATTGTCACTGAATAAGAATATGTGAATAACTCAATTTTTGCACTTTCTACTTTTAACCAAAGTTATTATCTACGAGCACATTTCAATAGTTTCACATGTTAGGATGAGATTGATCAAAATTTCATAAGCTCTTAAGGATGTTGTTAATATCCTTCCTGGAGCTTCCTTCACCTTTTCCTGGAGACTTTTGTTATGACCTCTATGATCCTGTTACAGAAAAACATATTTAGTGATTTAAGATCAAATGTAAGTTAATGCAGACTGTTAAATTATAACAATAAACAAAATGATGCTGAATAGTGTTGTGATGGACCCACCTCTCTGCTGCAACTCCATGTGCACAAAGACAAGCAAATACATGCATGTGTGACGAGGCGATATGGAAATGTGTGAAACTCTCTTCCTTGTCCCAGTCAAAACAGGTTGCCTTGAAATGCTCAGCTACACTTTTGAGTGCACGTAAATCCATCTTACAATAATCTTCATCCAAATCATCATGTTTAAAACCAAATTGCTGACTGATAGCTTCAACTGTTCCTTCAATTTGAGCTTTAGCCTGGAAGATAATGATTCATGTATGAACACAAACACATTCTGATAAATAAATAATATTGTTACTAAAACATAATTTTATTTAACATTATAGGATTTTCAAGCTGCGCGATTTGATGTCATAACTGTATTTTCAAACACTATCATGGCATGAGCAGAAATGTACATTAAACAAGCCATTTATAGTTTTTTCTCCTCCCGGGCTGTCGAATATGAAGAAAACAAATATAGATACTTGGCTTTTCTGTCTCAATGAAGCAAACATGTGCATGTGTGTTGTCTGTCTTTCTCTCTCTCTCGATATCTGATAACTGCATATACAGGCTGAAGCAACGGCTTGAGATAAGATGCATGAGAAATTAGTCCTACCAACACAACCATTTCAGGACAAATACCTTACAAATGTCTTGAGATAAAACATCTGAACAACATCTTGTGGTGTGGTAACCGTGGTATAAGTGCAATAGTAGAAGACAGTCTGTTGAATTCTTTGGCTGCATGTTTCTAAGAATTCAACAGCCCACCGTCAATTATTCCTTACTTAACACATTGTTGAAATCTTTCAACAAACAAACACTAACTCAGCTACGGGGCTATAGACAGTTTCGTCGGACGCAGGGGACGTCTACCTATAGGGATGTGACACCTGTCTAAGCATTCATATATAAGGTCCCTCAGTATTATCAGCAGTTTTCGCGTTGCTCAATAGCTAATGACCCTCCTCCATCCCCAGCTCCTCCTCTGCCAGTCAGGATTCAGCCTTTGTGATGGACACACCTCTCTGCTGCAACTCCATGTGCACAAAGACAAGCAAATACATGCATGTGTGACGAGGCGATATGGAAATGTGTGAAACTCTCTTCCTTGTCCCAGTCAAAACAGGTTGCCTTGAAATGCTCAGCTACACTTTTGAGTGCACGTAAATCCATCTTACAATAATCTTCATCCAAATCATCATGTTTAAAACCAAATTGCTGACTGATAGCTTCAACTGTTCCTTCAATTTGAGCTTTAGCCTGGAAGATAATGATTCATGTATGAACACAAACACATTCTGATAAATAAATAATATTGTTACTAAAACATAATTTTATTTAACATTATAGGATTTTCAAGCTGCGCGATTTGATGTCATAACTGTATTTTCAAACACTATCATGGCATGAGCAGAAATGTACATTAAACAAGCCATTTATAGTTTTTTCTCCTCCCGGGCTGTCGAATATGAAGAAAACAAATATAGATACTTGGCTTTTCTGTCTCAATGAAGCAAACATGTGCATGTGTGTTGTCTGTCTTTCTCTCTCTCTCGATATCTGATAACTGCATATACAGGCTGAAGCAACGGCTTGAGATAAGATGCATGAGAAATTAGTCCTACCAACACAACCATTTCAGGACAAATACCTTACAAATGTCTTGAGATAAAACATCTGAACAACATCTTGTGGTGTGGTAACCGTGGTATAAGTGCAATAGTAGAAGACAGTCTGTTGAATTCTTTGGCTGCATGTTTCTAAGAATTCAACAGCCCACCGTCAATTATTCCTTACTTAACACATTGTTGAAATCTTTCAACAAACAAACACTAACTCAGCTACGGGGCTATAGACAGTTTCGTCGGACGCAGGGGACGTCTACCTATAGGGATGTGACACCTGTCTAAGCATTCATATATAAGGTCCCTCAGTATTATCAGCAGTTTTCGCGTTGCTCAATAGCTAATGACCCTCCTCCATCCCCAGCTCCTCCTCTGCCAGTCAGGATTC
The DNA here is from genome assembly GCF_001515645.1 of Sinocyclocheilus grahami. Classification (NCBI taxonomy): domain Eukaryota; kingdom Metazoa; phylum Chordata; class Actinopteri; order Cypriniformes; family Cyprinidae; genus Sinocyclocheilus; species Sinocyclocheilus grahami. Next base: position 23,746 of record NW_015507541.1, on the reverse strand, counting down.
AGCCTTCTGATTCCCCTTTGAATCAGACTAATTTCTAAAATGTTTACATTTTTTTTGCTTGTTATCAGAACTAATCTCTACTCTACAGGGACTCTGTTGTTATTGATTCTTTGCGGAAGTCTACCGGAAGTAAAGTTTGGGCCTAACGTTTGTTTATGTTGTTGCCATTGAAACTGCAGGAAATCTTGTAGGTGACCCTGATAAACTTTAGTTAGTTATCAATAAAGGGTTTTTAAGGATTTTTGTCATCCATTAACACTACTGTAGAACATCTGCACTTGACATATTGGTTACATATATGATGTAATGTATTACATAGACATCAAACCTGACGAAGAGCTTCATGTTTTCTTTTCAGACGTTGTCTCCTGCCTGTATGAGTTTCTGTTCTAATTCGGTGTTCCAAGATTTTGAATGGCACTTCATGGTTAGAGGTCAAATGAGTTAACGCAAACCGCTGAGCTCTTGTCTCGTCCCGAACTCTTCGAGGGGTGTTATTCACAAACTCACTGATTGGATGTTCACCCATTTTCTAAAGAAAAGTCAAAACAAAAACACTAGAAACTTTAAAATACAATACTGATGGAATCCAAATATGAATGTCTTCCCATTACGAGAATTGAATTTAGTGTTTTATTTATTAATGTATGCTGTGTAAAGTATTTTTTACCATGTCCCCAAAACGCCCGGAGTGAGACTTCGTCATCTCTTCCTGAAGATAACTAAACTGATCCCGGAATGTTTTATTATCAAGGTCATTCTGAGAAATAAAATGTTTTTTATTTATAGTCTTATTTGATAGCATAATTCTATATTTGACTCAAATCACACTAAGACAAACCGCTTCCATGTAGCACATCCAAAGAGCTGAGAATTCATCAGAGAGAAAGGTCTCCCTCTTAATGTCAAAATAACAGGCATAACTGCTCTCATCTGCTCTCGCTGCAGTCACAGCATACACTAGAAAACACAGTGTGTGTATGTATATATATATAAAATATATAATTTCATTATAGTTTAATATAATTCCCCTTCTTACCATGAAGGTCGTTAGGAAGTTTGGTGAACATCGATCCGGAATGACAGGATTCCATGTATATCACCATCTGAATCACATTTTTAAAAAAAAGCATTGGAGAGGTATATAGAGGTGTAATAAAACCTTAAAAGCTCATTTGGAAGTAAACAATCTATTACTTTGCATTTTGCAATTTACAAATTTGAACTCTCTGTAGTATTTAAATTTATTACAACTTCTGCTTTGCTACATTTTAATGTCTTTTACTCCACATAAGCATCTCTCATTGCCATGATATTTTTTTTTAGCTTGTTTTATTATTTTGCAAAAAGAGAACAGTGTGCATGCCAGAGCTGGAAATTAATGAGGGATTGCATTGTCTGTTGAAACATTTCAACAAATTGCGAACATTTCTTTTAAGTGCATTACTTAACTGGCTGATATATATATATATATATACCAAGCCTTGCTAAGTGTTTTTTTTTTCCTTTTAGTGTGAATATGTTAGCCTTAAGGATATCTATAAATTAGTGTGCTCCAAAACATTGGCAAATTTTACATATACAAGCTCTTAAGTCTGATTTAAAAAAAAACGTGTCCACGTTCACAGCAGCAGAATACGGTTGTCAGTCCTGTATTTGAGTCCTTAATACGGTTACGTTCACACACAGTTCAGTTATTTACGGGTGTGACAACCACATTCTGTAACCGAACTCACACCCGTACATTTTCAGGACTCGCAACCGCATTCTCGGAGAACACTCGCTGTATGAACGGAACAGGACTGGACAACTAGTGTCGGTCACGTCATACAGTGATAGAAAACACACGTCAGAAAGTGAACGTGTGAACGGGACGGGACATTTCGAGACTCACACCTGTAAGTAAATGCGGTTGTCAATCCCAAAAACTGACACTTATTGTTTCAGAAGAGATCTCAACAACGTCTCAAACGGAGCTCAGATTTGTCAAATCTTCAATTATTCACTCATCTCTGGATGAACTCAAACATTGTTCAAATCAGGGCTCTGAACCGGTTCAAGGAACGAAAACGAAAAACTGGAAACAAACAAAATTTTGACAGAAACAAACGAAATCGTATAGTTCCGAACAGAATAGAAAATTTTAAATGGGCATTAACTGGTTAATAACGTTATTTTGTTGTTCCTTTTAATATTTTAAATTTGCTGTCAACCAGTCACGAATTCCAGTAGTACGCCTAGGCAAATGTTAGGTGACGCATCTAATAAATGCCCGCCCGTGCTCAACTGTGAACTCATCAAAGGAAAGTCACAATGGCAATGCGTTTAAGATGGATTCAACAGATCACACACACATGCAGCACTTCTGTGAACGGAGAAAACTGAATAAAATTATAGGCTTACATAAAAAGGAATATATAGGCATATACACGAAATATATTTCATTTAAATCATGTGAAGGGTCATGTATCTTTCAGACTTGTTCAGTACTCTGTACAGTAGTCAAGTAATTTGTTCAAAGAGCAAAATATACCACAAAACTAAATCTAAAACACAGTGGTGGGTCAGTTTTGATTAAAATGGTAAATGTTCATTTCTTTCAATGCTGCAAATATGCCGAGCCATCATTATCGTTCAACAACTGGTTCTTTTCATTCACGAACAGTTGGATCTACTGAACGAATACGCCCATCACTGTAGTTGCCGTTTTGAGTCTGAACGAGAGAGAGAGATCTCGGTCGTGAATGAATTGAACAACTTGTACATGTTGTTCGTAGGTCGGTCATTAGCATGTGAGCCGATCTCGTTCAGCAATCAGCAGAAAGTGGATGCAAAGCGCAGTAATACAGGAGATAACTCCACGACACGTTTAAAATAATCCTATATTTATGTATGTGTAAATGTCTGTCTAAACAATTAAAATGTCAATTATGCAAGAAAACCTTGTGTTTTGGTCAGCTGAACCACGTATTTACATTTTATTTATTTAATGATTAGATTAAGCACACGCTTTAATAAAGCCAAATCAGTTTTTTGTAACAAATACGTTCGTTGACAATACATAATGCATACTCTTTTTCGCCACCTGCTGGCGTATTTATGTAATATGAAGAAATGGTCACTGAACGAATCAGTGAACGAATCTGAATAAATAATTTTAGTGAATGAACTGAAAATGAACAAATCTCTTGAAAGAATCAAAATTTACCAATAATGGTAAAAACAGTGGTTTGATAGAGATTGAGCGAAAAATCTAGGACTAGTTTGTAAAAGTAGATTTTTAACATAATTGAGAATAACTAATGAACGATTTGATTGACACCAATGGTTCTTGAGGCAAAGTTGCATGAAATGAGGAGATCTATCAAATTATATGCATATTTTGTGGCTGTGTGAAACACCATGTGATTACAGAGCCATAAAACTTGTTAGCGCCAACTAGTGGCCGATTTCTTTCAAAATTCTTACAGACCTTTAGGGCCATCAGTCGAACATGCCCACTGAGTTTCGTTCCGATCGACATCCGTTAACCTTGTCTAATGGGTGCTTAAACTTCTTTTACCAATGTTTTTTGAGATATGCAAATGTCCTCATAGACACTTGTGCCACTTTGGATAAAGTCACTGCATACCAATTTTCAAGTTGATCGGACCAACGGTTGCGTAGTTATAGCCGTTTTTGTTTTTTCCGTCTTATTGCACCACCAAGTGGCCACACTCATTTTTTATTTGACCAAAGATTGAGCTCGTACACATGTCTACCAAGTTTGGTGAAGATATATCATTCCATTCAGGAGTTGTAGCCATTTTAGTAAAAGTGGCCACGTCCCTTACAAACTTTTTGGCGCCCCTTTGTGACCATGAGTCAAAAGTTCACTTTTTTTTATATAATTATTGATACTCACTGTCCAGAGAATATTTCTGCACTGGTTTAGTTCCGATCGGGCGAAAAACCTAGGACTAGTTTGCAAAAGTAGGTTTTGGACAAAATCCAAAATGGTGGGAAAATTTGCATACCGGATTATAAGGCTATAAGACACTTGATTCTGCGACAAACGGTCTAGTAGTTATGAGCAGTTTCGCCTTTACGATCGCTGTAGCGCCCCCCCATAGGCCGATTGGGACGAGTCTTTGCCAGAATCTCCCCTCAGGGAGCTCTACCATCTGGCCAAGTTTCAGCTCTCTAGGCCTTACGGTTTGTTCTGCACAATCAGTTTTAGCGGAGAAAAATAATAATAATAAAAAAAATCCTAACAATTACAATTGGGTTTCAGCACTACGTGCTTGAACCCCTAAATAGACAACAGATTACAGATAAGAAAAGTACAGATTACACTACAGTAGTACTTGAGTTCTTTTTCCAGCTCTGGTGTTCTGGGAAAAGAGCCCATACAGTATATGGACTATTTTTTAATTGGTGTATACAAATGTTTGTATTTACCTTTGAGAACTTGTTATCTCTTGCCATTTCCTTGATTGTTTCAATGAAATCATGGGCGTGAAGCTGCAGGAAAAGGATTGAAATAGATCACTATAATATAAGCGGTTAAATAGTGTTCAATGTTTTATTTAAGTACTTATCTATTTAGTAAATTTGCAAGCCGATCATAAAAATACTCCCAATAATGATAAGTTACTGGTATATACAGTATATGAATGATTCCAATTCTTGCTTAGAATTCTCATAAAGAATTATAGCTCCACACATTATTTTATGACTACAGATGTAAACAGTATATTGAGGTTTACTGGCTCGAAATCATAATACCGGTATATTTTTAACCCTAGAGGGAACAAAACTTACAGTGCTGTTAGGAAAAGTAAATATGCCTGAACCACCATGATCTGCCAGATAGATGAATATTGTGTCATTTCCTCCACTGTGAGACACAAAAAAGATAACATTTATATATTTTATTATCATTTAAAATTAAACAATATCATTATCTTCCGTCCTTATCCTTATTTGTATAAAAACTGTAATTGACTAATAAGACAAACCTTGTAATGACTTTTGGATTTTTCTTTTTCACAGCTCGCCTGTCTCCTTTGAGAGCAGCCAGGAAGTTTTCAGGTGTTACATCCTGTAAGACAGTCAGTGTTGTGTTTACTGCAGGTATAGGATGAAAATATCAATTGTGTTTGACAAAAAGAATATAAGAATATAAGACGATGTTTTTTTTCTTGGAAATACATCTGAAAAAATGCTGTCGTCTTATATTCAGGGTCTAGACTTTTAACATGTCAATAATACACCCACAACAATAGGTGGCGCCAAATACACATAAAACCAGTGTGCCATGAAATACGTAATGTAATGTGTGGTGTAAAGATCGCGAGTAAAAACTAAAGAAAAAGAAAAGCTTACAGCTGCATGAGTCGTGACTGTCACGTTAGCCTGATTTTAAAACGTAAGACAGTACCCAGATTTGAAGACTACAGTAAGATTTAACTTCTACTGTTAATAAGATTTTGGTAGGCTACTATTCGATGGATAGCCTGAATGTCCTAATTCAGATGGGCTACCGCTTTTTTTTTTTAATGGTATATCAAAAAGTGCATATTTTTTAAATGTGATTGTTGGTACATTTGACCAGTTTTTACCATACTTTCAAAACAAAAATTAAAATGGGAAAAATATGCAATATGAAAATAAAGAGAAAAAACGAGAGTTGGCTTTTAAAAAGCCTTTTTCCAAAAGGTACATCTTATAATCAGGGTCGTCTTATATTCGGGCCAATACGGTACCTCTCCAGTGTAATCTTTTGGAACGCCTGCATACACATTCAATCCGTTTGGTTTATTGATAATTGTTCCAGGATAAGGGTTTCTGTAAAGGAAGATAAAACATTATATGGGACATTTTGTGGCAAAACACTTTTATGTCCCATCATACGCATGATAATACATTGGCTATAATATTAATTAGGGATGATTTAAAATGGTACAGCATGACAGGAAAGATCTATGTGAATCCTGTGTTAAATCTGCTAAAAATGTACATCAGCAATGAGCCACATGACTTCCAAAATCTGCAGGAAGCCTCTTACTTCGGTGAACTAAATGTACTGCACCAGTTAAATAACCAGAATGCACACAAGAAAAACGGAGAAGGTGCCAAAAACTCACCTAGCTTAATCATAACTTTCTGTCTGATATATACAACTGAAACCACTTGACAACTGTGCCTGTTAGCCCCACTCATGACTCTTAATGTAGTGGTTAGTGTAGAGTGGTCAACCATATTAAATGCAGCAGATAAATCTAAAAGGATAAGGACCACAGGACCACCGGAGTCAGTACAGAGCCAATTCAGTGCTATGGGTAGCCTTGAAGCCGGATTGAAAATTCTCAGACTATTAGCATTGAGAAAGGACTGGAGGTGGTCAAACACATTTTTTTCCCCAAAGCCTTAGAAATAAAAGGTAAAGCAGAAATTGGGTGGACGTTTTTAAAAATAGATGTATCAAGCGAAGGCTTCTTTACTAGAGGCGTGATAGTAGCCACTTTTGGAAAAGCAGGAATGGAACCAGTTAAGAGACATTTGTTGAGAAAGGACACTTAACTGGGCCCAACTGACTCAAGAATTCATTAGAAAAATCTTGGGTGAATGACATCGAGCGAGCAGAAGGAGGGTTTCGCACAGGGTATGACATCCACAATCTCATCCATATTGCTATAAAATAGAGCATTCTGTGTAGAATTCAAATGTTCGCGTGACACAAGGCGCGTTTCCATTACAGATTTGCGCAAAACTTTGGCGATATTTTATTAATGTCGATAAAAAAGTATTGCGAAATTATGGCGTTTCCATTAAAGGTGCAATAGGTGATTGTCTTCAGAAATTTTTTTTGTTATGCTGGTTGAAAATCTCTTCACATCCCGATAGCAATCATTAAGTTAAGTGGTCTAAATGTATTTGTCTGTATTTATATATTCTGTGGAAGGCATAGGAACAAGAAATGTTCGTCCAATCAAAACGCTCGGTCCGAGCGTTTTAATATGCTTTCCTATCTGCCTGTCAACGTATGTATTAGCATACCTCTGCGCACCAGGTTCGTGCAGACAGGATTCGTCATCAGCGCGTTCACGCACGCTGTGCAGACAGAGCGAGGATGGCAGGCAAACATCAACAACCCGATCTTTCTTCCTGGTATTGTAGTACTTTTAAAGATTTCTCACCGGTGAATGACACATGATGTAGCCCAGCGGTTAATCTAGTCCTCGCGCCAGCTCGTTAGAAGTGAGCTACGTGCATGAACTGTGTTCCGATCGATATGATCCCTACACAGTGTTCATTGCTCCCTACTCCCTGAGCGGGGGAAATCCGTTGAAGTTTACTTCACTTCAGAACATGGGCTGGAATTGGGAACCTGATGTAGCCTATTGTAGTAATGTTGTCTCTGGTCTGTGAGTGTAAATGCGTTCAGGGGGCGTGGCTTTGGACGGCGATTGCAGGGAGGGTGGGACGTTCGCTTTCAGTGCTATCAGGCTTAAGTTAGCATTTTCCGAGATCTCCTACTGCACCTTTAACCAATGTTATGCGACTAAAACGTAACCTTTTGCCTCTCGCGACAAGTCATGTCAACGGATTTTGGTGGGATTTTGGACATATTTATTCAAAGGAGGCGTATGAGTGTATCTTTACAGAAGCAGCACAGAGAGCCACATCAGAAATGTGTGTGGCGCGGCTGGAAAAAACACAAGCACTGACTAGAGTGGCCGCAATCAGCTTCAGAGGCCGTATCAGAGCCACACTGCGTCGCAGACGTGTGCAGTGTAAATTGTCTAAGCATTAATGGTAGGGAAAGCCCCTTATACTGGAGAGCGGCCACGTATGAAGTGTTTCTTGGCGGTTATAGTACATTGAAGAATGATCATATAGACTTTTTATATACGTTTAAAAAACGTTTCCATTGCAGTTTTGCGAATTGTTCCTTTTTTTCACATTGCCTGAAAAACCACCTCATGCGAGCGTAAAAACTTTTTTGCGTTATATGGGAGTTTTTGCGAAATTGACGCGTTTCCATTAGGCGTATTTTCAATTTGCAATTTCAATTTGCGCAATTTGAAGGGTAATGGAAACACGCCTACAGACAGCACAAAACCAGACTTCATTCGCCCCAATGAAAAGCATATTTACACTGTCTGAATCGTTCCCTATCCCCTATATAGTGTACGTTCACCATACAGAAAACACTAATTCTGTGAACAAGTGACCGATTACAGCCACAGCTTCAGCGTCTATTTGTAGTAAAGTGGGGGGCGGGATGCTTCAGATTCTAGAGAGAATTTGATTGGACAGAAAGTTTGATGAGAAGCTGAAGTGCATGGTTGATCCATATTGGCGGAAGTGTAATATCTTGTTATATCTTGTAAATGCGAATTTTGTCATTGTTTTGGAGCACACTAGCTTATAGATCATCTTAAGGCTAACATATTCATACTAAAAGCCAAAAAACTTCTTTAGACTTTAAATAGCTGTAGTGAAATATGTAAATTTAGAGGTTTTAGAGGAGCCGTCACATCTAGTACACACAACCAGAAAGGTGTTTCATGGAAATCACATTAAGCTCTTTATTTCTGTTAAGCAGATTAGACATGTTTGGCTTGTTATAGTTTATGCTGTATCTTATGAATTTTACGTACACGTAGTGCTGAAACTGAGCTGGTCATCAAATGACCTCAGTTTATCTTCAAAACACAGATTAAGATAGTTTGATGAGGTCTGAGAGCTTTCTGACTCCCCGCGACGAGGATACGTTTTGTGCACAAACAAAAATAATTAACTTTATTCAACAATTTCCTGACTTCTATATGCCTATACAGTGTAAAGAAATTAAATGAATTACTCACTGGCAAATAAATGGGCTCAGCAACCCATTATGGAAGGCTTTGTTTTATTTAATTTTGTGCATCATCGTAAATATTACGCAATTAATCCTGTATGGGGGAAAGAGTTGAGGTATGAATGAACCTTCCTCATACTGGCGTTCCTATTCATCTCCATCTCCATCAGTGCATGCTAGCCTGACTGCATTCTCAACTTTCCTTGAACAGGAAGTACTGTAGCCTGATGCTGAAACTAACTACTACATTTTCACTAATCATTTATTTTGTTCCTTTGAGCAGCACAAGCAACTTTCTCAATATTACTTTATTTAAATTATTTTCATAGACAGGAGGCTTTACATTCATCTCAACTAATCATTCAGAAGGATATCGGAAACATAATAATCAGGTTTCTCCTGGCTGAATTTATGATCCATCTTGATTCTGTAACACAGACACAAGAATGGCCATAAATAAAAAGCATTTAATAGTACTTTAGAATATTGCCGTGTCAAATCAACCAGTTTATAGAGCCACATTACAGGGGGTAAAAATGACTTTAAAAAGATGGCAGCATCGTTATATAATTTTTAACACAGAGATTGCAGGTCTGATAGTTGAATAATTGCTTTGTTACTTGTCAATGGTGACCGTTCAAAAATGAAAGAAAAACACCTTTTTGGATTTATTTTCCAAAGTTTGCATGCCTGTAACTCAAGAAGTATTAAAGATATCCTAATATCATTTTAGATTCCAATTCATTAAAAACTCTTGTGAACTACATTTACAAGGCCCTATATGGTATCATTCCAGAGAAATAGAGAACTCAATGTGGCTTCATGTGCAAATTGTACTGTATATTGAACCTATTATCATTTTTCAAAAACCAAATCTGGGTCAATTTGCATACAGCTGATAACTGTTGTATTTGAGGAGGAAAGTCTGAAGGACAAATAATGGTGAAGGCAAATATGTAACCGTAACTTATAGCCAAAAATACCCTGAAATGGTTTTCCTCATTCTTTAAAGGGATAGTTCACCCAGATATGAAAATTCTTTAATAATTTCTTCATTCCTCATGTCATGTCAAACCTGTATGACTGACTTTCTTCTGCAGAACACAGAAGAACCTGCTGGGAAAAAAACGAAACAAAAAACAAACAAACAGCTAAACCCAGCCTGGTTGGCTGGTCTTAGCTGGTTTAAGCTGGAAGTAGCTGGTCTCCCAGGCTGACCAGCTAAGACCAGCCTGACCAACTAAGAAAGTGGCCAAAACCCCTCTAAAACCAGCCTGCTGACCAGCAATGTGGGTCAGACATAGGCAAACACAATCAGTCCCATATAGGCTGCCTACGTGGGCGAAAGTTGGTACCCACATAAGGTAACCTCTATATGGGTTCTGAATGAGCAAACACATATGGGACCCTCTTGGCCAAACCATACAGGTCAGACATAGGCAAACACAATCTGTCCCATACAGGCTGCCTACATAAGCCCAAGGTAATACCCACATAGGCAACCTCTATATGGGTCGTAAATGGGGAAATACATATGGGAGAGTGATGGGTCATTCATGAATGATTCGTTCACCGTGTCTGTCACATGACAAATGAACGAAAGACTCGGAAGGCAAAGTAATTATTTATGTTCCCTGTGAATGATCTTTGGCTACATTATAATGATTGTGAATATGAATATAATGAATGAATATGATCAAGATTGCATAGGTGGATGTGTTTGGGAAGTTTGGCTGTTAAAAGTGTACGATTTAAAGCCACTTAAACCAAGTTCACACTACACGACTTAAAACATCGGCAGATCGCTGTGCTGTTCAGACTACATGACTTGTTGTCTGTCTTGGTGTATACGTGACACAACATAAATGATCCGCAACGGGGGGTCACACATTACACGAGCTGACAACAACTCTGTCACCCAACGACTCTATCCAGTCCCCAAACCGCGTTTTGTCACAAAAACACATGTGAGAAGTGGAAAGGGAATGACGCGAAACAACACGTGAAACAGGTTTGCACGATGATCTGGTCTGAAAAATTTCGCTCCATTTCTTGTCCAAACTTTTCTTAAAACCGTGTTGCTGCTGCTGTTTCTTATCCGGTGACCTCAACCCATGCCTTGCTCTCTCATTGGCTGTAGCTCGTCGCAACACCTGACACCACTTGATGGCCGACTTGTCCAGATATTTAGCATGCTAGATATTTGTTTGGCATCGGCGATGTGTTGGCGAGGCGTCAGCAAGCCCCTTTGATGCGTCATTGAGTAGTTCACACAAAAATTTTGCCGAGCGCTGATGATCCGATGATTTTCCCCCGATCGCAGCCCAACCTGTCGGCGAGCTCGTTGACTTGCAAATCGGGCTTAAAATCCCGGGGTGGTATAAAGATTCATTCATTCTGATGAACGAGATCGAACGAGAGAGTCAGTAAAATGATCCGAACTTCCCATCACTAATATGGGGCCCTCTTGGCCAAGCAATCTGGGTAAGACATGAGCAGACATAATCATCATCGCGCCATAGTTGCTTCAAAAGCACACAGAGCATTATAATCACTGACACTGGATATAATATACTAATGTTTGAACAGACTTTAGAAGGATCCTAGTGTCAGGAACAAGATTGTTTACAGTACAGAGTAGAGGTCTTATCGGGT